>NW_015505228.1:430583-482108 GCF_001515645.1 Sinocyclocheilus grahami
TCCACCATGGGCCCACTCGATCCACAACGTTGACATCAGCAAACCGCTCACCCACACGACGCCATACATGCTGTCTGCCATCTGCTCTGTACAGTGAAAACTGGGATTCCATCGAATGTGAGCATTTGCCCACTCAAGTCGGTTAAGACGACGAACTGCAGTCAGGTCGTGACCCCGATGAGGACGACGAGCATGCAGATGAGCTTCCCTGAGATGGTTTCTGACAGTTTGTGCAGAAATTCTTTGGTTATGCAAACCGATTGTTGCAGCAGCTGTCCGGGTGGCTGGTCTCAGACGATCTTGGAGGTGAAGATGCTGGATGTGGAGGTCCTGGGCTGGTGTGGTTACACGTAGTCTGCGGTTGTGAGGCCAGTTGGATGTACTGCCAAATTCTCTAAAATGCCTTTGGAGACGGCTTATGGTAGAGAAATGAACATTCAATTCAGGGGCAACAGCTCTGGTGGACATTCCTGCAGTCAGCATGCCAATTGTACGCTCCCTCAAAACTTGCGACATCTGTGGCATTGTGCTGTGTGATAAAACTGCACATTTTAGAGTGGCCTTTTATTGTGGCCAGCCTAAGGCACACCTGTGCAATAATCATGCTGTCTTATCATCTAATTATTCCTGACAGGATGCAATTCGGTAACTCAAACGTAGTGATCATCACTGAAGATGGTCACAAAGAGGAGAATAGTCGCACAAGCAGAGAAAATACTGAACCAGACAGAACAAATTCATTGTTATTAAATGGATGCCACCTTATTGGGACAATAAAGCCCTCCCTATCCCTACCCGATACTTTATCTTCAACTTTTTTATTGTTTCCTTCATTTTTATTGAAAATAAATGCCTTTCTGATGTGATATGAGATTTGAAAAGGAAGAAAAAAGTTCGGTAAACGGATTGGGTCACGTGACGTCCAGAGCTCTATGGTCTTCGGTTGACAGGCGTCTCTCTCAATCACAGTCTCACACACACCAATGTTGTTTTAGTATTGTTGAGTTGCAACTAGCTTAGAATAAGTTATATATTTTTTTATATTATGTTGTAGGGCTGCACGATTAATCGAATGCGATTGTCATGCACATTTTGATAGTAATGCCGGTTCTGTAATCAGCAGGAAACCATCATTACGTGCTTTCAGATGGAGCAGAATTTACTACACATAGCCGTAGTTCACTGACAAGTTACGGAAAAAAATCGCAGACGATTTTATTGCGCGATTATGAAATCGTTCGCAATAATGACAGCTGTTTGCATAGCTTCTCAGTGAAGTAAATGCTGCTCCATCTAATAGCATGTGAAAATACCACATTTAATAACATATTTTTACTCCAAACTCACTTCATAATGTCGAGTGTTTGAAATAAATCCTTCTGTGAGATGATGTGGCTTCTTACACCGAATAAGGCACGCAACATATTTCATAGTATTTAAGCAGTGATAAAGGCATTGCATTATAAATATACTTTATTTTAATTAAAATTATAATAATAAGAACTTCGATAAACCGTATATTGCCGTAGTCGTGTGTTCATTAGTCACGTTGAATCGATGAAAGCAGTTGAATCTTCTGTTTATTCAGCTGCAGCGATAGGCATTTTCTGGGTTTTTTCTGTGAGGTATATTTGGAGTTTCAGCGCAAGAGCACCCTCTGGCCTTCGGATGGAGATTTACTGCTGATCACAGAACCGTGCTTCACTGAAAGATATGCATGACAATCGCAGCTTCTGTCGAATCGCGATCTCGATTCCATTTTGATTTATCGTGCAGCCCTATTATGCTGTATATTTTTTTTATTTCAGTTAGCCTTCAAGTAACGAAACTGTTTTGTTGTTGTTGGTGGTATTAATTTAACTTAACTATAATAAGCTGAATAATTATTCTGCCTACTTTGACATGATCCAGTATACTTTCATTAGCAGCTTGCAGTCCAGATTCTATTTCCTGATAGTATTGGGATTGGGACTTGTTAGAGGATATTATAAGATTTCAGTGTTTCTTGGAGTGTCTTCTGGGAGCATTGACTCCTCTCACTCACTGATCGCTAATGTGGTGCCTTCGGCTGCTCGCCTCTGTCTTTTTGGATGCTGTGGGGTCTGTTGCCATAGGGATGATGCTAGCGGTGGCATTTGCAGCTTGATAAGGAGTGTAATTGTTAGTAAGTGTTTGTTTATGATGGAGATTCCTACAGAGACCCAGCAGCTGATGGACGGCAGTCTGCAGTAGGGGTGGGCGCTATACCGGTATGAAAGTGACCACCAGTATTAAGTTGTTCCATGATATGAATTTTGCTATACCGTGGATACCGTTATATATTCATGAGTTCAAATTTTGCATTTATATAGTTTTGTTCAATTTGTTACGCTTTGCAAATTTTAACACAAATGGCGATAAAGAGTCGAGGCTGAACATTTTTGTCCTCTGTGTGCAACGCCGTAGTGATGTCCGGTTCGCGAATGAATCGTTTGATTTAACTAGTTCTTCTTAGTGAACCGGTTGAACCAGTTCACCAAATCGTACTAAAACGGTTTGCATCTCCAGTAAGCACTAATCCACAAATTACTTGAGTTATTCAATTTTTTAACGTGGCTGACACTCCCTCTGAGTCTAAATAAACCAATATCCCGGAGTAATTCATTTACTCAAACAGTACACTGACTGAACTGCTGTGAAGAGAGAACTGAAGATGAACACGAGCAGAGCAGCATGTGTGCAGCGAGCCGGATAACGAACGTACACGCCCACTGCTGGAGCGGTTCTCGTTTTCGAGTCATGAACCCATTACATCGGTTTTCGGATCACAAGTACACTCAACCGAGAACCGTTTCTTTCAGACACATCAGATTTGAGAACCGATGAGCTGATGATACTGTGCATGCGTGTCATTTTTCAAAAGGACAAAAAGCATGTTATCCAAGTATTTTGTTAAAGGGGTCATATGATGCGATTTCACATTTTCCTTACTCTTTGGAGTGTTACAAGCTCTTGGTGCATAGAGAAGATCTGTAAAGTTGCAAAGACTAAAGTCTCAAATCCAAAGAGATATTCTTTATAAAAGTTAAGAGTCAACCACGCCTACCTAAAATGGCTCGTTCTAACAAGCTCACACATGTCTACGTCACGATGTGGGAAGATTTGCATAACGCCGCCCAAATGTTCACGCAAAGAAAGAAGGCGTAACTTTTATTCTCGCTGTAATATTGTTGTTGCCGCGGCCACCATGTCGTGAAGACGCTGTGTGTTTTGTTGTGAAAGCGAAACTACTTTGTTTGGCCTTCCAAAAGAGGACGATATCCGCTTCGTCATGCCTAGAGCAGATCCGTGCTGGTCGCTGAGGAAATACATAAACTTTGCGCTGTGGATCGCCGGCTCGGCTTTCACTGTGGACGAAGCAGAGTCGAGCCCGGGGTCGTCACATGTGGTTGCCACAAGCCCACCGGCCGCTCCTTCATCGAATCCGCCGGCCGCGCCATTCTCAAGCCCGCCGTGTGTGACACTGTGTTTCGTTGTGAAAGCGAAACTACTTTGTTTGGCATTCCAAAAGAGGACACGACTAGAAATCAGTGGTTAAGTTGTACTGTGTGCAGCGCATTTTATGGAGGACTGTTTCCTAGTAGAGTAGACTACAATGCCGGCTGTTCTGACTCACAGACTGTAAGTACGTTTTCATTTAAAGGATATGCCTCTGACAATTCAAATGCGAGTTTTTGAGCAGTGTAGAATTGCATCTTAAACCAACTGGAAATGAAATGGGGCCTTTGAATATTGTTGTAAGCAGTAGGGGGGCTTAGTCAAAAAAACACCCAGAATCACAGAAAATGAAGTGTTTAGGTTTACAGGGCATACAAATGAATGCACAATATCAATGTATGTTACATTTTTGATGGCAGTTCTTTCTTATTGTTGAGCTCTGTTAAAGGCTATATTTTGCACCATTCATCCAGGCCCACATAAATCAATACCACAACCACAGGATGTTGGTGTCCAGCTCTTTTTACTTTACTGTGACTATAAGGCTCAGTTATTGTCTTTTATGCCAAGTAACAATACCTGGCAATGAAACCGTTGAAATGCAGCTTCCAGGAGGTCCTGTGCTTGCATTATACATGTCCAGATAGCATCTACGTTTATCCATTGCTCTCTTTCTTACGTGATGTTGAACACACAACATATAGGCAGAGCAGGAAGATAAGCTCTGGTGCATTTATAGAGCAGTCCTATACCCCATTCTCAAAGAGACGTTGGCTTTCATCCAACAAGGAAGTGATTTATTTTAAACAAATGAGGAAATTGAATGGTGCATTAGCATACCCTCTAAAAAGCCTCTGGTTGGTTCAGCAGTCATAAACTGTTGAGTCTCTTGAAACACTGGAGCAGAGACCAAAAGATCTGTAGAAGAGCTTATAGGTGCGAATCTTGGTATCAGTTTTGCAATCCTTCTAGGGCTGTGCGATTAATCGAAATCGCGATTTGAGACATTGTGATTTCCTAATCGCAAAGCCTGCGATATGGACGAGATGTTACTCTGTTCCAGAGCATATACATGACTGCCAGCCTTGAGTTGCAGTCTTACTAACCAATAGAGTGAGCGCACCTCCGTTCTCCGCAATCAGCCAACTGCGTAAACCCCCACCATTAAAAAAAAAACAGAAAGCGGGAGAGAGACAGAGTGGAATTATGGCGTCTACTGGGTCAGATCGATAGTTAGGCAAATTAAAACTAAAGAAAAATGTATGCAACTTAAAGGGGTCATAATGATGCGATTTCATTTTTTCCTTTCTCTTTGGAGTTTTACAATCTCTTGGTGCATAAAGAAGATCTGTACATTTGCAAAGACTAAAGTCTCAAATCCAAAGAGATATTCTTTATAAAAGTTAAGAGTCAGCCACGCCTACCTAAAACGGCTCATTCGAACACGCCCCCACATATCTACCTCACTATGTGGGAAGATTTGCATAACGGCGCCCAAATGTTCACGCAAAGAAAGAAGGCGTAACTTTTATTCTCGCTGTACTATTGTTGCTGCCGCCGCCGCCATGTCTTGAAGACGCTGTGTGCTTCGTTGTTAAAGCGGAACTACTTTGTTTGGTCTTCCAAAAGAGGACGATATCTGCTTCGTCATGCCTAGAGCTGATCCGTGCTGGTCGCTGAGGAAATATATCAACTTAGTGCTGTGGATCGCTGGATCGGCTTTCACCGTTTTCACCGCTCCTTCGCCGGGACCGCCGTTCTCGACCCCGCCGCCTCAGCTCATGCTAAGCCGGGGCTTTCGCTCACGCTAGGTCGCTGTGTTTTTGGTTGTGAAAGCGAAACTACTTTGTTTGGCCTTCCAAAAGAGGACGATATCTGCTTCGTCATGCCTAGAGCTGATCTGTGCTGGTCGCTGAGGGAATACGTCAACTTAGTGCTGTGGATCGCCGGCACATTTTATGGAGGACTGTTTACTGATCCTGGGAGAGTAACGTTAGACTAAAATGCCGGCAGTACGTTTTCTTTTATCATTTGCCACTGATGATTCAAACGCGAATTTTGGGCAGTGTAGAGTAGCACTTGTTGTTTGTCATTTCTCTGATCACAAATGCAGACATGGTTTTATGTTTACGTGGCACGATGCAATGCAATGCGTAAAAAGACAGTATAAGTCATTATAATCAGTAATTATGTGGATATGGATAGCTGGCCAATCAGAGCACACCTCGCTTTTTCAGACCGATGAACTTTGTAAAAATCGACGCATTTCAAAAAGGCGGGGCATAGAGGAGAAACAATAATGTACAGTATGTGGAAAAGAATGTGTTTTTTTTTTTACTTTAAACCGCATAAACGCATTTCATTACACCAAATACACAATAATGTTCTTTTTAGCAGCATCATACGGCCCCTTTAAGCTTCGAAATGACAGACAACGAACAAAAAAGGTGATTTGCAAGAGCTGCGTCACAGCGCATATCAAAAGCTCTGTTTTCAGTACTGGAGAATAAAAGATACATTCTTAGATGTTTTTGTTAGTACGTGAACGTTATCTTACACATTTTATCTCCCCAACAGATTAATTTGAAATAAGTTTATGATGCATGTTCGCTATTCCCAATTCAGAAGAGCGCACACACAGCCTGTGTCTGTGAATGCTTCTCATACTCGCTCCTCTCTGCCCCACGCGGCACGAATCCCGCATCACGGACGAGCCGTTCATGCTTGCTGCAATTTTCTGTGAAATTCAGTAATTAAGTTAATTCTGTGAAAGTAGTTATACCATTATAATCTTGCCTGCTGACAAAAAAAAATAATTGAACCCCTCCCAAAACATAATAAAAAATGTAATGGATTTCAGAGTTATAATGGGAATTGTATTGGTTTTAATGTAAACTATAATGGTGTCTATTTGATGGATTCTATTGGTGGGATGTAATCTGGCAGATGGCAACCAATAGAACAACAGTAATTCCAATTGGAATAATGCCCAAAACAAAAAGGAATTTTGTAATGGTTTAATGGAAACTATAAGAATTTCTGTGATGGTTTCTGTTGTTTTTTTCCAGCATGGTAATGATACCCATATTGTGCTGCACATTATTGGCAATATTGAGCGAAGCTTGACTTTTGCGAATTTAACATCGCAAATCAAATCGCAATATCTGTCCAAAAAATCGCAATTTGATATTTTCCCCCAAATCGCACAGCCCTACTTCCTTCTGATGTGGGTGGGTTTATAATCACATATCCCCCTCTCTCACGCACCCCTAATGGGTTTGTCATGAGTTTAGTGGAGAAACAAAGGCTGCCTTATGCTGGGCTGTAAGCGCAGATGATGTCAGTGTCATGGAGCGAGAAGTCGTGTAAGGTAGTGTGTCGTCTATGGGCCCACTGGCATGATTAATTTATCCGAACATGCTATGCTGCTGAAGATTTAGCTTGCCATCCTGTGTGTCTGCGTTGATTTTGAGAACTGGAGCATGAAGGAGGACAGTATAAAGGTGCCTGCAGCTCAAGTTCAGCTTTAAAAAGCTTTCGGACTCTTCACTTCCTCATAGCAGACTTCTTTTTTTTCTTTTTTTTAATTGTACTAAAGTGACGTTGTTATATGATATTCTGCCTAGTTCAGTCTTTTAAACGCCTATTTTGAGGTGATTATTTCCAGAGGCTGTGAATTGCATTGATCACTTGAGTAATTACGCACTTTGAATGGCTTTGTATTGTTTTGGTCTCCTTATCTAGGGCCTGTGAACCTTGACCTGACCTGCTCCAGCCGGACTCCTCTCTTTAGACGCTAAAGAAACACTCTTCAAACTCCAGGACCATGTCAAGTAAGCTTACTGCTGCATGAATACATGAAATAAAAATTGAAGCATAGTTGTATTTGTTTATTGTCAGTTAATCCCCTCACATGGTTTTCTGTTCTCTTTAGCAGGTAATTACACTCCAGCCCCAGGGGGCCCTTTTTCGGCCTTCACACCCAGCATGTGGCCCCAGGACATTTTGGCAAAGTACTGTCAGGTAGTTTACTCGTATATCTTTTTCTTTTTTGTTGCTTGTTGATAATGCTCTAAGTGGCAGATAAATGTTATTCTGTTATTTTAACATCATCATTGTTATGGGAAGTGGTTCATTTCTCAGAGATGTTGTTCTGACTGTTGCAGAAAGACCCCAATATGGAAGCAGAACTGCAGTATGATGAATTTGGGTTCCGGATCGATAGTGAAGGTTAGTGTGGGAACATCAGCACTCATAAAAAAATTTAACAGGGCTCAACCTTAACACATATCTACGACAACCACAGGAAAAAAACAACTAAAGAACTAAATCTGTCTTTACATTGTAAGGAATTTATGCACTAGGCTGAACTTTGCATAATCTATTATTTTGCACTAAATGTATATGTCTATATATATATATTTTAAATAATAATAATATTTCACAATATTACTGTTTTTGCTGTATTTTTGATTAAATAAATGCAGTCTTGGTGAGAAAAATGTATTTCTTTCAGAAACATAAAAAAATTCTGTAACACTTAGTATAGGGACCAATTCTCCCTGTTAACTAGTTGCTTATTAGCATGCTTATTATTAACATATTGGCTGTTTATTAGTAATTATAAAGCACATATTCTACACCTTGGTGAGAAAAATGTATTTCTTTCAGAAACATAAAAAAATTCTGTAAGTATAGGGACCAATTCTCCCTGTTAACTAGTTGCTTATTAGCATGCTTATTATTAACATATTGGCTGTTTATTAGTAATTATAAAGCACATATTCTACACGACCATATTCTACATCCTAATACCTAATCTTAACTACCTTGCTAACTATTAATCAGCAGCAAATTAGGAGTTTGTTGAGGCGAAAGTCGTAGTTAATGGTTTATTAATAGCGAGAATTCGGACTAAAATAAAGTGTGACCAAAAATTCTTACTGATCCCAAACTCAAATGGTAGAGTTTATTATGTTGAAGCTTTGTTATAGATATTTTGTTTGTCACAGGTGACTTTTGACAACAGAAGTGATACGGTTTAAAAAGAGGGGTATCCTCCTGGAATGCTTAATGTCAAGTCCCTTTTAAAAGCAGGTCTCATCTACTGTCTTTCCCCATATGTGTCAGGAGTTAAGAGTTTTTTTTCTGTTTCAGACGGGGTTGAGACAAGTAAATGGCAGCGTGGTGAGGGAGCTCCTCAGAGAGAGGACCCTCAGCAAAGACTTCGCTGGCAAGCCCATCTGGAGTTCACGCACAATCACACTGTAGGAGACCTGACATGGGACAAGATCTCTCCCACCCTGGCTCGCTCTGACCGCCTTCGGACCCTTGTGCTGGGGGGCATACCACACAGCATGAGACCACAAGTTAGCACTGAGAACCTGTTTATCAACCCTCTAAATGTGCTTTTGTTTGTGTTTTTACCTCACCACATATTTAAGGCTGTCTTTGTAATGTTACACACCATCAGGCGGCTAATCTGCTGATGTAATTTTCCCATGGCAACCATGTTAATGCTGAAATAGGACATGATGTCTTGGTAATATCTTGTTTATGCTGTATTGCTATTTTCAGAGATTCCCACGAGAACAGCGGTGCGTTTCAAATCTAAGATCTTCCAACTGCATCTCTGCTGGATCTTTTTGTGTTTATCTTTCATGTTCCTCATTGTCTCTTTCATATGCATTCCCTCAGTTGTGGATGCGTTTGTCAGGGGCCCTGCAGAAAAAGAGAACATCCGAAATTTCCTACAGGGAAATCGTCAAAAACAGTTCTAATGATGACACCACAGCAGCCAAACAGGTACATGTCATCTCTGCCACAGATATGATGTAGTCAGAGATTTATTTGAAATGGAGACTTAAATTTCAAATAAATGCTGTTCTGTTGAGCTTTATTAGAATCCTTTATGAGAATCCTGAATCCTGATTGATATATATATATATATCTCAGTAGGTTTACATTTAGGGTTACAAACATACGTACAACTTTTTAATGGCTATTAGAGTATCTTAAAATAAATAAACACATAAAAAGGCAACTCAAGGTATGCTTTTAAAAACAGAGCTACTTTAAATTTGACATCTGCTTCAATAGTCATTTTTTATTTATTTTCATTTGGGGATTGTTGCAGGTAACATTGATAAGCATTTTCTTTGTGATTTTTGATTACTTTATTAGAAGTTTTTCTTTTCAATTGAAAGCTCAAATTCTTTCACGCATACACCTCAGACTTTACATAGCCGTGTTCCAGTATTGTTTTTATTATGCTTGTCTCTCTGTCTGTGCTGCAGATAGAAAAGGATCTTTTGCGGACCATGCCCACTAATGCGTGCTTCAGCACCTTGTCGAGTGTGGGGGTGCCCAAGCTCAGGCGGGTCCTGAGAGGGCTGGCGTGGCTGTATCCAGACATCGGCTACTGTCAGGGCACAGGCATGGTGGGAAGCGACCTAATCACAGACTCTGGCTCTCTGTTGTCTACCATTTGGCTCATCGGGTGTCAGACTCTGAGGTGTGTGTGTTTGTCTTTGATGCAGGTGGTGTCCTGTCTGCTGCTGTTTCTGGAGGAGGAGGATGCTCTGTGGATGATGTGTGCTCTGATAGAGGACCTGCTGCCTCCCTCATACTTCTCCTCCACGCTGTTGGGAGTTCAGACTGACCAGCGCGTGCTCAGACAGCTCATAGTGCAGTATCTGCCGAGTCTAGACCAGCTGCTACAGGAGCATGACATTGGTGAGACACGAACAGCCTCAAAAATATTTACCGCAGGATACTTTTTTAAATCTGTTTTGATCCAAAGAGTTATTCTTCCAAAATATGTACAGTAAAAAAGCATTCAAATGTTTTCCCTCACAGAGCTTTCTTTAATCACTCTGCACTGGTTCCTCACTGCCTTTGCCAGTGTGGTGGACATCCGCATCCTGCTGCGAATCTGGGACCTGCTCTTCTACGAGGGCTCAGTGGTGCTCTTCCAGGTTACGCTGGGCATGCTGAAGATCAAGGTTGTTTAACTTTATTCAAAGACTTCTATCTTTCTATTAACTAAGCCTTCGATGGTTAAACAAGGCAGCGATGAGTGTTTGATTTGACACACCGTCAATAATAATGGTTTCTTTTTGTGTTGTAAAGGAGGAAGAACTGGTGTCATCTGAGAACTCGGCATCCATCTTTAACACACTCTCAGATCTGCCCAGTCAATTAGAGGACGGGGCGGCAGTGCTGGGTGAGGCTGTGCGTCTGGCAGGATCTCTGTCTCAGGAAAGCCTGGATGCACACAGACACAAGCATCTTGCCTACATCCTGGCAGAGCAGGCCCAGCTCAACTCCGGCAACTCCCATTCCCTCCACACCAACCTCAACAAGGTTGAGAACATAAACAGCATCTTGGATCATCATCTGTGATGGCCACATTTTGACACACTTTATTTGTAATATACAAAATGTGAACACAGGCTCACTCGTAGGTGTGTGTCATTGTTCAGGTGGTCCGCAGACAGAGCCTGCGTAGGAAATCCACCCTGAGCTCACTTCTCTGGGGGGAGGACGAGGTGGAGGCGCTGAAGGCCAAAAACATTAAACAGACGGAGCTGGTGGCAGCACTGAGAGAAGCCATCAGTCGGACCGCAGAGCACTTTCACTGCCTGGATCCCCGCAACTGCAGCACTGTAAGAGCCACTCAATCACATGAAATCACAGTTTAGAATCTGTCAGGAATAATTCAATTAGAAACAGAACATTTGCACTGAAACCGCAACACTGACTCATGTACCTGATGACTCACTGAGTTGTTTTGTTGAATTGTATAAATTAGGCCTATGCATCAAGAAATTAGCTGCACACTGGCATTCCCAGTAAACAGACCACCATGAGTCATGAAGAGTCTCGAGGTATTAATCAATTATAACCATTAAGTAATCAGATGTCGAACCAGACATCTCATTTGATAATGCTGAATTTCTCTCTGTAGTTTCCATATTAAAATTGAGTTGGAAAATAATAATAATTGTAGTAGTAATCAGTATTGTTTTTTGTTTGTTTAATAATAATATTGATAATAATTGTAATTATTGCAATATTTGAATAAATATTCAAATATTTTCAGTATTGGAATAATAATAATCATTAATATGGTTGTTGTTGATTATTATTATTATTACCACCAAATATCTGTGTAGCTTATTTTGCCATTATTATTTATTAATAAATAGTATTTTATAAATTATTCGTATTATGATTGTGTATTCTAATAATAATAAAACAATAATAATTATAGTAAATGTTTATTAATAATAATAATTACAAAAATGTGTTGTAATTAATTTAATAATAATAATAATAATTAGTAGTAGTAGTAGAAATATTTTTATTTCAGCCCATTAAATTTTTATATTTTTGTTAACATTTGTTTATACGCTCTCTCTCTCTCTCTCTCTCTCTCTCTCTCTCTCTCTCTCTCTCTCTAGGATTTCACTCCAGACTATTCTATGGAGATCCAGGGTTCCCACGCTTCTTGAAAGTACTTGAATTTCAGACATATGGATTCAAGGCCTGGAAAGTACTTGAAAACAGACATAAGTCCTTGAAAGTGCTTGAATTAAATTTTAAATAAATTTTGTTTATGGCACTATTTAAAAAATTCTCCTATATGTTCTGTAAAAGATAACGAAACGGCACTAATGATTGTGGGTGGAGATGGGGTAGCGCGAAAAAAAACTTGAGTGTTGATGTGCAGCCTAGAGCCCTGAGCGGGACAGTTTTCTTAAGCCCGCTCCTGCTGAATTTCTGACCATTACCACCCAGTCCCACAACGTGTGTGTCCCGCTCCCGCAAACATTCTAATATTGTATATACAGGGATTCAAGTTTTCCGTCGCTACTACGGATTTCTGTCCTGCGTATCTCTAAAAGCAAACACAGCGGTGTTTCATTCCTGAATGAATCAGCCATTCAAACGAATCAATTGAATGAATGATTCAGTGATAAAATCAGTGACTTGCCGCCACCTGCTGGTGGTTTCAGTTAAATTTTTAGGTATAATTTCAGTTATTTAAATCGTTTAATATTTCTGTATTCAAAATATTATATTTAAAACATTTAATCTCCACATGAATGTATGAATTTAATTGCACTCATGCCACCTCTGAGCTTCATTAAATGTCTGAAAATGTACCTTCAAGCCACTTTTGTGTTCTTCTGGGCACCCTCTGTAGTACAAATTAATTTTTTATTAATACTAATTTCATATGATTGGTAACTTATTGTTTCATTCTAATTCTTATTATATTGTTTTAAATAGAAATTTTAAAAAGCTTATAAACATACATTTTTAAATTTGACACATGAAAATTATGCCATTGCAAAGGTAAAAAGAAAATACCCCTGTAATTTACTTTAAGGAGTCACATGTCACCTCGTATTAGGAAGGCTAATTTTTTATCAGAATATTTGATCATTGATCGGAAGGTGCTCCTAAATTTTTTAAATTAGGAGGACAAGAAAAAGAAACGTAAGCATAGAACCATGTGTATCAGTAGCCTATATTAGATCTGTGCATGACGGATGACCCCTGCTTAATAAGAATAACATGCTGAAGTGTTTTGAAATACATGAAGACTATTTTTTTATAGGCTTTATGGACAGATAAGTTGAGAGTGACTCTTGAAGAACCAGCACCACATCCTCTTGTACCACTGTTTGAAGAATTGATCTTCCAGAATCTGGCAGTACGTTTTAGGAGCTCATTTTTGTCAGTCTCTGCAAGACAGACTTTTCAGGATAGGAGATGGACTAAAAATGAACTCCCAAAACTTACTGCAACATGGAGCTAAGGAGAAAAATGTAGAACTTGAAAAAGTGGAAAAACAGCTTAGTTAAAAGCGTTTACAGTTTAAAAGCAAATAGAAAGTCCTATTTTTTTGTATTTCTTTTCTTTATATTTTTTTTGCAGATTTACGCATGTACAAGGTTTAAAATGTTCATGAACTATTTGTAAAAAATATTGACGCTTTGAGCAGCTGCATTCCTCTAAATCAAAGATGAAAAAATGGGATTTACAATAAGTCATTTACAAAATTATTTTGACTTTAGTTTATTGAGTGACGTCTCTTTTGAGTGAATGTGCAAATTTTTGTTAAGAGGTTTTACCATGTTATTACAACATTTACCCACTTTTTATTAGTTAAAAAATTGAGAAATTCTTTCAAATTTAAATCTTGTACAAGAAATACAGCAAAACCAGTTTGATGCATATTTTATTGGTATTTTAGAAATTGTATTTGAATATTACCAGTAATGACTTAAATGGATTTCATTAAATTCCTTTGAATACAACTGCTCAAAACGGTCTAAATTTGTGTAAGTGAAATGTTAAGTACTGTAAGGTCTTTCATGACACTACATATGCTGGGGTGTGAATTTGATAGGTGCTTGATATAAAATAAATGGTGCTTTAAAAAGTCCTTCTTTTCAAATCTGGTGTTCATGAAAGAGTGGGAACCCTGTTTTCAGAAATGGTTCCAACTGCACTTATAACCTACATGCAACTCATTACACCAACCAGTATTTCCCACAAACCTTTTGTCCCATTAGGCTGGTTTCCTGCCAAATTTGTGGAAGTCTTGGATGAACGAAGTAAAGAGGTAATAGCTTTGCTTTTGGATTGTGTCTGAATTCCTGTTAATAGGGGATAAACGACTTAACTGTCTCATGCACACGTTCTTGTCGTTCAGTACTCTCTGGCTGGAGATGATACTGTAACTGAGGCAGTGAATGACTTGGTCAGAGGCACTTTGTGTCCTGCTCTCAAGGCCATCTTTCAGCACGGCCTGAAGAAGCCCTCCATACTGGGAGGACCCTGTCACCCTTGGCTCTTCATCGAGGAGGTAGGAGCAGGTTGTGTTTCCTATAGAAAGTTATATACATTTAGATACATACATGTCAAGTGAGTGAAAGAGATGTGTGTGTGTGTTGATCCCAGGCAGCCAGCAGAGAAGTGGAGAGAGACTTCAACTCGGTCTACTCCAGACTGGTGCTCTGCAAGACCTACAGGTGAGACGTGTAGTTACATAAGATCTCACCTTCTCTAATTTTCATAATGGTGCTTTACTGATATGATAGCCGCTTCATCTCTTTAGGTTAGATGAAGATGGGAAGGTGCTCACACCTGAAGAGCTTCTTTACAGGGTGAGTTTAACAAAATGAGGAAACCTGAAATGTTTTTTTCAGCGATTAGGGTGGTTGAGCACTGTTTTTACGTTTGTTCACCGAGCGCTCTCTGTCTGTCATCTTAGGCAGTGCAGTCTGTCAACATGAGCCACGACACTGCACACGTTCAGATGGACGTCAAGTTTCGCTCGCTCATCTGTGTGGGCTTAAAGTAAATCAAACCTGCGGTCACACCATCTTTGTTTTGTTTTCTTTTCCCATAATGCAAGCGTGCGTGCATAATCTGCGTGTGTGTTGTGTTAGTGAGCAGGTGCTGCACCTGTGGCTGGAGGTGTTGTGTTCCAGTATGAATGCTGTGGAGAAATGGTACCATCCCTGGTCCTTCCTGCGCAGTCCTGGCTGGGTTCAGATAAAGTGTGAACTCAGGTAAGACTGAGCCTCTGCTGATGGGCTGAAATTGCGCTCAGAATTTGTTAAAAAAAGAAGTGGAAACTGAAACATAATTCTACAGTTTAAATAGACATTTTATAATTTGTTAATGGGTCATTCCCTGTAAAATCAATCACATTTTCCCAGCTCAAATTTTTTGTTTTGTCAATATTGTTCTCAAGAAAGACAAACATATATATAGTGATGAAAGCCAAAATATTAAACCATTGATCTACATTTACTATAAAATGTTCTGTTTTATAGAGAGGGGTCAAAATTACCATTTTCATCTGCGATTCAGAGACTAATTGCAGTGGGGTAAAAATTTTAAAAGGTGACAGCATCGTTATGTTATTTTTACAGAGATTGGTAGTAGAGATCGACCGATATATCGATTTCCCGATATTTAAGCATCTTACCATAATCGGATATCGGTTTTGTAATATCGGATTCACCGATAAACGCCGCCATCTTGTGGGTGTTTTGAGAATTGCGCGCAGGATCGCCATTGCAGCGCATCTGAGGGGAGACGAGTAAACATCTAAATAAATACAACTCAATGAAAATTAATTATTTATTATCTCCGTGAGCGATCGCAGTTTGAGTATAGTTCTGTGTAACTGCATAGATCAATCGTGCTGTCAGCAGGCATTTCATAATCTAGAAGGACAAAAACATTATTAATAATTCTGATATAACATTCCAGTTGAGAAATGCAATAAAATACGATGTTTTGTTTATTTTCCAATATTCCAGAGAATATTATTGAGTGAATTAACATTATCCAGTGAATTATTCTAGACTCTGTAGCAATTAAACAGCTTATAAACCTACTAAATCTGTAGTTTAAAATGAAGTTGATATGATAAATGTGTCTTGTTTCCTTCTGTCAAAACAACTGCATTGAACATGCCTGCCATAAATATTATTTTTCTGAAGTTTGCGTGCCTGGAACTCGAAGTATTTAAAGTCCCCATGAAATCAAAATTTTAAAATAAAGTTTTTTGGGTGTTAGTATCAATATGTTAGTCTTAAAAGAGCCATATTATGCTCCTTTTTACAATATGTAATATAAGTCTCTGGTGTCCCCAGAATGTGTCTGTGAAGTTTCAGCTCAAAATACTCCACAGATCATTTATTATATCATTTTGAAAATGCCTATTTTGAGTGGAAGCAGAAACACGCTGTTTTTCGGGCCTGTCTCTTTAAATGTAAATGAGCTGCTGCTCCCCGCCCCCTTTTCCAGAATAGAGCTGCGGCATTACAGCTCTGACCTCCTAAAAACATCTGTTATGGTTCTGATTCTCATGTTTATCGCGCTGAAATCATGCGGTTTAAACCATATGAGTTTAAACTTTTGATATATGATTTTCTGAGATCACACATCCGAAACACACGGACAGAAAGCGGCTGTCACAGCATGTGAGTACTAAACTAAGTTTACGTTAAAAACGCACATGAGTTGCAAAAACAGTCGGTTATGTCTGTGAAGGTAAACAGCTGGAAAATAAATCAGATGTTTATTTTAGATCTGTGTGGCAGCAGCAATATACAGTAAATAAATCAATAAATCCACTGCTTTCTTGTAGGGCTGTCAAAAAAAAATAGAATTTTGATTATTCGTTGAATTAAAATCCACTTTCGAATTTCAGAATTTTAGGTCTGCGTCAGCCGTCAGGCAGCCTTATCAGTGGCGCACGAAATGCGACGACAATGTAAGTGTCATTGCATTTTAATGCTTTTGTTAGCCTATCCAGTTCAACCCACTAGATGTGGCGCTGCTACGTTGTTCATTCAATATATAGCGGAAAACGAGAGCATCAGTGTGGCGAATATGTTGTTTACAGCGAAACTGAAACATATAAGCATTCAAAGCTTGCAGTTCGTCAATTCCGCCAAAATGGCTCAACGATTTTTTTTGACGTCACATCATTCTTCATCTTTTCATCAAATCTTCTGACCAATCAAATGCTCTCTAGAATCCAAAGCGCCTGCCCCCTGCACTATAAATGGACGCTGAAGCGCCGGCTGAGATCGGTCACTTGTTTACAGTGTAGTATTTCCTGTACAGTGAATGGCTTGTAGTGCGCAATGTAGGTGAGAGGGAACGATTCAGACAGTGTAAATATGCTTTCGATTGGTGCAAATGAGGTCTGGTTTCGTGCGAACCACGGCAGCGCACACAGTCTGATCCTGTTTTGTATTTTGACTATTTTGTTTTACTGATCAATTTACTAATCACCAGAATAAAAGATAAATTCAATAATTTGTTTTTGAAAGAAATCTTTTACCAAGGCTGCATTTATTTGATAAACTACAGTAAAACCATACAATTTTGAAATATTACCATTTAAAATGACTTCTCTGTTTTAATATACTTCAAAAACCATGTAAACATTACATGTTCTCATAAGGCATAGAGATCACTTTATTTTTTGAGCAAATTCAGTTCTCAAATTGGTCTGAATGAATAATTACTAAATGATCTGAAATAATTGTTCAATCCTGTATGCTAAAATGACTGCCATAAATGTTATTTTGGTTGATTTGGAGTGTATTACTGACATGGGTTTGTATGTGCTACTTTCAGAGTTCTCACCTGCACTATAAATGGACGCTGAAATGCCGGCTGAGATCGGTGTAGTATTTGTGTAGTATTTCCTGTACAGTGAATGGCTTGTAGTGCACAATGTAGGTGAGAGGGAACGATTCAGACAGTGTAAATATGCTTTCGATTGGTGCAAATGAGGTCTGGTTTCATGTTGTTTCGTGCGAACCACGGCAGCGCACACAGTCTGATCCTGTTTTGTATTTTGACTATTTTGTTTTACTGATAAATTTACTAATCACCAGAATAAAAGATAAATTCAATAATTTGTTTTTGAAAGAAATCTTTTACCAAGGCTGCATTTATTTGATAAACTACAGTAAAACCATACAATTTTTAAATATTACAATTTAAAATGACTTCTCTATTTTAATATACTTCAAAAACCATGTAAACATTACATGTTCTCATAAGGCATAGAGATCACTTTATTTTTTGAGCAAATTCAGTTCACAAATTGGTGTGAATGAATAATTACTAAATGATCTGAAATAATTGGTCAATCCTGTATGCTAAAATGACTGCCATAAATGTTATTTTGGTTGATTTGGAGTGTATTACTGACATGGGTTTGTATGTGCTACTTTCAGAGTTCTCTCAAAGTTTGCCTTCAGTCTATCCCAAGACTGTGAGCTGCCTACCAAAAAAGAGGTGAGAGATTGGCACTTCCTCCTCACATTCACTCAACGTCTCACATGTCCTCCCACACACACACACACAGGCTAACATGCGGCTGAGTGTTTGTCTGCCATTCCAGAAGTCTCCTGTTCTCAAATCAGAAGTGGTGGATGTCTTGGTCCAACATCACCTCTTTAGTTGGGACCTCTAGGTAATGCTGGCAACTAGTTACTAGCTGCGGAAGCAGTCAGTGGTGGTAGTAGTAGTGCTTGGTGTGTTCTGCTCTCCTGTTCACTGCTGTTTGCATAGTGGCTTCACATAATGCCAACTAAACCTTTAAAAACCAGTTCAGCAGCTTTTGTGCGGAATGCTAATGAATCTCTAAAGCAAATACTGCTCTCCATTATGTTTAGTTCAGATAGATGCTTGTATCCCAGTGTGCTTTGAAAGATAAAGGCCTGCTCACACCAAGTCCTATGTAACTAAATGGCAAAAACTAATTTTGCTCCAGCCAGGGGCCGGTTGCAAAAACTCTTTAGACTAGTCTTTAAAAATTAGTCACCTAATTTGTTTTCAAGACTGGTCATAACTTTTTATATTCAGTTATGAAAAGGTAGATTGTTCTTGTATTTGTATTGGGAATGTAAGACTGAGTACCCCTTGACAGCTGCTAGTTGATCAAACGAGTTCTTAAGACACCGTCTTAACATGGTGGCTAAGTTTATGCAGCTGGCCCCAAAACTATTCACAATGAAACTAATACTGAATTTTTTATTTTTTTTAGATTGTTTAATCACTTTTTACATTTGAATCATCTGGATAAAATAATTACATAATTTGTGTTTGAAAGAAGTCTTTTAGCAAGGTTGCATTTATTTGATCAATAATGCAGTCAAATTTATTGTTAAGGATTATTAAAATGTTTTAAGAATTGTTTTCTATTTTAATATATTTTCAAATATATTTATTCATTTGATGACAAAGCTAATTTTTCAGCATTGTTACTCCAGTCTTCAGAAATCACTCTAATATGATGATTTGATGCTCGGGAGACAATTATTATATAGTGCTGAAAACAGATGTAGTTGTGCTGCTTAATATTTTTATATATTTTTTCAGGATTCTTTGATGAATAGAAAGTTCAAAAGAACGACATTTATTTCCAAGTATCTTTACTGTTACTTTTGATCAATTTAATGTGTCCTTGCTGAATAAAGTATTTGTTTCTTTTAAAAAATCTTTCTGATTACAAACTTTTGAATTGTAGTGTTAAATATTATAATATGTTAATGAAAACTCATCCGAAGATGCCACTCTTTTTTTTTTTTTTTTTTTTTTTTTTTGGTATTTTGTTATTTTGGTTGATTTGGAGTGTATTACTGACATGGGTTTGTATGTGCTACTTTCAGAGTTCTCTCAAAGTTTGCCTTCAGTCTATCCCAAGACTGTGAGCTGCCTACCAAAAAAGAGGTGAGAGATTGGCACTTCCTCCTCACATTCACTCAACGTCTCACATGTCCTCCCACACACACACACACAGGCTAACATGCGGCTGAGTGTTTGTCTGCCATTCCAGAAGTCTCCTGTTCTCAAATCAGAAGTGGTGGACCAAGTATCTTTACTGTTACTTTTGATCAATTTAATGTGTCCTTGCTGAATAAAGTATTTGTTTCTTTTAAAAAATCTTTCTGATTACAAACTTTTGAATTGTAGTGTTAAATATTATAATATGTTAATGAAAACTCATCCGAAGATGCCACTCTTTTTTTTTTTTTTTTTTTTTTTTTTGGGCTTTTTAAATTTTTTGGCATCTTAACATTTGAAAGTCCTTTTGGGATAGGAATTTATAGTTTAATTCAAAATCTTGTCATGCATAAATTCAGACTTGGTATGAACAGGTTGCATGGGTGAATATTCTGGGTGTCAGACAGACTTCCTGCGATAAGTTGCAGTCACATTCAGGGTGGGAATTGCCAGGTGTTTAACGGAATGATATTGCGATTTATGAATTCTACATCCTCTCTTCAGTCTGGATTTAGACTTAATGCTGATGGAAGTTGTTGTCTGGAAGTAGCACTGGGAGGCATTACCTGGTGTTGAGAATTCCTCAGTGACTCCACATTCACCTGAAACATGAGACCATTAGCGCTAATATTAGCTTGCAGAGGAATTTCCGCTCTGACCTTTAGATGTGGTGTTAGTGCACTGTGCTTCTCATGTCACAGGACCTTCTTGTCTTGAGCTCTCAAGCACTGATAGAGTGCCTTGTTTAATTACAGCAGGATAGTCATGAAAATCATCAGGAATGCCAAGCACAGCCATTTGTTTTTAATTAGTTCAGCCGTTCAAGGCAACGGAGCATCATTTAATCAGCGGAGTGCAGATGTGAAGACACCTTACCGAATCTCTCACTCTACTCCACTCTTTTTCCAGGAGAAGGAGCAGAGGCCTCTGAAGGAGGGAGTTCAGGACATGTTGGTGAAACATCACCTCTTCAGCTGGGACATTGATGGCTAAACCATCACACGCCTCCTGTGAGCTGCAAACACAGACCAAATCACTCTCCATCTGCAGAAAACAGGCATCACACGTGAAATTCATGTTCATTCGTTGTACAGCTTTATGTCACATGGCTGCATTGTTGAGTGTTTGTGTGTCTTGGCACAATAGTTTCACTTTTTGTGACTCTAATGTGAGATTTCACACAGAATCAGACTAAGGACTACCTGCAAACACTTCCTCTCCTTTGAAGCTAAATAAATGTTGCACCATTTGGGGCACGACTAGAGTGGTCATGAAATGAATGTAGGATTTGCACCCTTTTGTCCCTTTACTCTTGGTGATCTCTGGATAGTGGGAAAGATGTCAGTCCAGCTCTTATGCTCCAGAAGGATTGTCTTGAAGAGCTAATTCCGTGTCTAAATGATCACGTTTGTGTCTATCAGACATGTACAATCAGAGATAAAACACATTTTCATTATCTTCAGAGGACTTTCCAATTATGATTGTTTCCAAAATAGCTGAATAATACCACCCCACATCCGTAACATCCCATTACATCCACAGCAAACTAATGATGAAACTCATTCACTACAGTCAGGTCTCTTTCTCTCGTGTGTAGTTCAGACTGTAGCATTAAAACACTTGATTGAATCTGCCTCAACATGAAGGGCATCACTGATGATTCGGTGTTGTTGGTGTGGCAATGAATCAGCTTTGTGTTACATATGTTGCTATTTCTTATAAACCATGTAAAGTATAAAGAAGAGAATACTAGTATTTAGCTTTTTTATTTTATTTTTTTTGAGATGTGAAAAAGAAGACGGTCCAGTGCTGCACTGCAGTCTACATGGAGTCATAATGGGCCGCTCTGAATGAGTGATGCAGAAGAGCTTTGTGTGTCTTCTCTGCAAGAGCCTGCAGTGGCACAGTTAGATGGTAGAGTAAGTGAATGAAAAAGGGTCCATTTTAAAGTTCTTGTAATTGGTAGACAGGGTTGTTTTGAACCAAAAACTAGTCTGTAATGGTTGAGCATGACCAAACTCGCAGGGCGTTAGATCATATCCACGATCACTGATAATGTGTACGTAAATAAAAATCTATATCTGTAAGAATTTGTGTGCTTTTGTCTTTTTGTGTGTGTGTGAGACTTGTTAAATGTGGAATTGTTCCCACAAGTGCCACTAGGCATAATCCCAGAGGTCTTCAATTTGAGATGGTTTAAACTCCTGTTTTTGTGAAAAATATGTATTGTAGTCACAATAAAATAGAAGACAGATCTTCTGCATTGTGACATACAGTACATTCAAGCGAAATTGATTATTGGAAAAAATACCACAATTGATCAAAGGTGCCTTTCAAAAAAAAGTATTAACAGCCTTTATTCAAGAAAATAAATAAATCATGTTCAAATGAATTTGTTTCAGGCATAGATGCCTTCCTGCAACCTACAAACTCAAGATAAAAGTTTAACTAGACACCTGCATCGATGAACTGACAAAGATAATTATTGTCAAGAAAACCATTCAATCTCCTGGGCTACACTAAAGGATACCACTAGATTGCACAACCTTGAAAAGGGATTTAATAAAAAATAAAAATGTTGGGCATAGGCTTGGTTCTACCCAGTGGTTGACTGAATGGAGGCAGATCTGAATGATAGCTTGCAGTCTATTGTAAGAAAGGACTGATTTTAAAGGGATAGTTCACCCAAAAATTTTTCAAATTAAAATTGTCATTTACTCACCTTTAGGTTATTCCAGTTTCAGTTTTTTTTTCTTCTGTTGAACACAAGATATTTTGAAAAATATGGGTAACCAAACCCCAATTGGTCCCCATCGACTTCCACAGTATGGACAAACTACTATGGAAGTCAATGGGGTCCCCAACTTTTTTCCTTTTTTTTTATCTCTTCAAAATATCTTTTGTGTTCAACTGAAGAAATACACTTATACGGGGTTGAGTAAATTATGACAGGATTTTGATTTCTGGGTGAACTATTCCTTTAAGCAGACTGATTGGGGAAGTCCGACATTCCTCATGAGAGAAAAGACTGGAGGACTAAGTTATGAGATTTTGTAAAAATGAAACATGCATGAAGTATTCACAAGATGATCTATAAAATTATTTATAAAATGGGGTGGATTTTTCAATTCATGTCAACTAAACAACTAAATGATTAATTGTCTCAGCATGTACATTTAAAATGCTAGACATCAGTAATGGTATACAACAGAGATCCCTGGGGTATTTGGTCTAACAAAGGTTGAAGACCACTGGACTAGACAGCCCAACTAAGCAAAACTAGCATAACAAGAATCACACACAGATTCTTAAACATCAGTTTATTTGTATATTGGTAGTGGAAAATGAGTTTCACATGAAAACGCAGAGAATGGTCCAGGTATCATATTGCCACTAGGGTGTGAATACTAAAGCTCAATAAACAGTAAAACCATCTGAAAGAAATTACAGCAAGTGTTCTGAAGGCCTATAGATCACAGCTGGAAGAAAAGGTTAATAAAACTTTTTTTTTTTTCTTAAGAACAACTGGCACTGGTTTGTAAAGTTTCCCTATCATGAACTATTATACACATTTTATAACCTCAAGATCTACATTCTGTTCTTCGTCCCTTACTCTGTGTATATTTCACTGGGAAGTCTGAAGTATCTTATTTGATCATTTGAGTATGTTTCCAGATCCTGAGCCAAGTCTGTAAGGCCTGACAAACACTCAAGTGATTTGCTCAGCTTGACCAAGGATTTGGGCACGTGTAAATAAACTGTAATTCGAGGTAATTAGCAATGAGTGTGATTAGATTTCAATGTGCGTTTAATTGCCAATTCACATTTCACACTAAACTAGCTGCCAGCTAACTTTGCAGTCACAGTGTCCTCAGCCCCCACTGAATTCAGGTCTTAACACCAACCGAAAGCATCGGGAATCCATCCAGTTCTTATCGTCATGGTCCACAATAACAATGCTAATTCAAACTAAATGCAATTGTGTGACAAGTAATTGTCCCTTAAAAACAGTTAGCTACATAATGAAGAGTTCAGCCGCGAAAAGGTTAATAAAACTTTTTTTTTTTCCTTAAGAACAACTGGCACTGGTTTGTAAAGTTTCCCTATCATGAACTATTATACACATTTTATAACCTCAAGATCTACATTCTGTTCTTCGTCCCTTACTCTGTGTATATTTCACTGGGAAGTCTGAAGTATCTTATTTGATCATTTGAGTATGTTCCCAGATCCTGAGCCAAGTCTGTAAGGCCTGACAAACACTCGAGTGATTTGCTCAGCTTGACCAAGGATTTGGGCACGTGTAAATAAACTGTAATTCGAGGTAATTAGCAATGAGTGTGATTAGATTTCAATGTGCGTTTAATTGCCAATTCACATTTCACACTAAACTAGCTGCCAGCTAACTTTGCAGTCACAGTGTCCTCAGCCCCCACTGAATTCAGGTCTTAACACCAACCGAAAGCATCGGGAATCCATCCAGTTCTTATCGTCATGGTCCACAATAACAATGCTAATTCAAACTAAATGCAATTGTGTGACAAGTAATTGTCCCTTAAAAACAGTTAGCTACATAATGAAGAGTTCAGCCGCCAGAGCTTTACATCATTTCCATTGGGATTATCCTAAAAATGTGATAAGAATGACAGTCATAGAGCAAGTACATGATGGCATGTTCCGCAAGAAGAATGGACTTAAAGTTTATCCTTCTTATGCTGACATTTACAGCCAAAACAGAACCACTATGCAGTATGTGTCCTATAGTCTCAAAATCTACGGTATATACAGTCTACGAACACACGCACATCTTATAATAAATTAAAATTCACAAAACAATGTGCAAGTTGGTTCTGTGAACTCTTAAGCCTGGTCATCAAAGTGGTCTGGTCTGGTCCTTGTGGGCAGGTGAAAGGCGCGAGTAAAATATGGAGGGTGAGCTGGACTCTTTAGCAGCCCCCGACCGCACCAGCGAGGGTCACTGTGGAATTGCTTTGAGGTTTGCCTTTGTGCCGCTGACCTCCTCGTCTTCTGCCTCCAGACTTTGGCTTCAAGAAGACAGGAGAAAGGAAGTTGTAAGATGATTATTGACCTTGAAAACTTTACACTTGATCCTGCTATGGCAACATCTACCACTTTATACTGCAGCAGTAAAACATAATACTAATAATAAGCAGCACCACAGCATAAATTACACAGTAAGTACATGTAGTTTACAGGGTTACTACAGTTAAAGGTGGGTTATGTATTTTTTCAAAATCGCTTTAGAAAACCGAGTCGGGCCGAGTACCAAAACACACTTGTAGCCAATCAGCAGTAAGGGGCGTGTCTACTCATGATGTGTGGAAGAGAGAGCGCTCAGTGCACAGGAGGACGGCAACGGACATTAGCCGAGCTGAGCGACGACAGAAAGATACGATGGTGGATAAAAAAAAAAAAGAGGAGGAGGAAAACATCTGCGGAACTAAAGAAGGCTTACGATAAGGCAAGAAGTAGGACCCGTGTAAATATCAGATCAGCTTTCCAGCGCTGGAGAGAACT
The DNA here is from genome assembly GCF_001515645.1 of Sinocyclocheilus grahami. Lineage (NCBI taxonomy): Eukaryota > Metazoa > Chordata > Actinopteri > Cypriniformes > Cyprinidae > Sinocyclocheilus > Sinocyclocheilus grahami. The sequence goes on from NW_015505228.1 coordinate 455,943, forward strand.
CAAGGAACGGAAGGTCTGGGATCGGACGCCGAGGTTGCTTTGTTTCTTCTCGATAGGTAAGTAACACAGTGTCTGCGCCGCAACAGCTGTCTGTCTAGTACACTGGACTCGACAAAGCGACCATTGAAAATCATTTGAAATCTGTGTCAATACGTCATAAATAGAACGCAGCAGCAGTTTTCTGTCGGGTATTTGTCGTGTCGCACCGCATCCAGTGTAGACCATAGATATATATATATATATGGTGTAGACAGCATCACTGATTATAATGAGTTCTATGGTATTTTGTCGCGCCACGCCGCTCGTGTCCGGTCTAAACACGGTGTAACATTGGTTTTGCTTTGTTTCACAGAACTAATCGTTGCCTGGGTTGCATGTGTGGGGCGGAGCTATCAAAATAGGAGCGAGACCCTTTTTGTAGGGGCGTGTTTGTTTTGGTGATTTGAAATATCAACCTTGGCTACCAGAAATCACTTACCCCACCTTTAATGAAACCTATAACTAAAACCATGACCTGAAATGGAATATAAAAAATAAATAAATAAAAAAAAATTTTTTAATTGATGTACCAAAAGAACTAAAACTGAAATAAAAATTTTAAACTATATTGACGTTAAAAAAATCTAATAAAAATAAACACACAAACATAATTCATAAAATTAATTAAAATGTAAATAAAAACAAAATACAAAGTTGAAAACCAATTCAAAATATTAATAAAAACAGTTTCATACTAAAATAACAATGGTAGTTCTTCTTTAATAAATATTAATATTTTTGATTACTGATAAATATTAATAAATATGTGATTTGCAAATAACCACACATTTAAATTTTCTATGCAGCTATAAAAATTACAAAAAGATTTAGAATTTTGTTCATTTGAATTCTAGATGGATCAATTGAAAATTTAAATGTTTCAGCTTTTGAAATGGTATTCAGAAATTCATTCAAAATTACATCAACCAAAATTTTTAAACTATTTTTAATTTACCTTCACCTCTATAAAATATTTAGAACAAAAAAAAATTGCAAATGTTTAAAAAAAATTAAAATACCACACAAAAACTTTAATGTGTCACATGCATATTTCAAATAAAAAAATATATTTTGGAAAATGTCTAAAAATCAAATTTCAACAAAATTCTAATTAAAATCCACCCAATTATTCATTGCCCAAGAAAATTAGAACCATCACACAAAATACTAATCTGTGCCTAAATGCACAGTTACAGGAACACTACAGTGTTCATTATCTTGTGCACTGAGACAACATTAAATATTAAACACGACACCCTCCTGGTCACAAGCCTCACTCATTTCCATGCCACCGTATCATTTGGGTAAATGATGCATCATGCACTGTGCTTTCAGGATGTTGAGACTCTATAAACAGCACAGTTCCTGTGAGGGGGTAATTAGCAGTCTTGGGAATGAGTGAGTCACTTGCTGCCCCTGGTTTTACCTTGTTCTCTTTGTTTTGAGGGTCTTCCTCCATTTCTGCCTGAAGCAGTAAGAAGTGTGAAACAAAAAAGGTAAACAAAAGCAAAACCGGAGCAATTTATGGGAAATAAAGAGGGATGAAATGAAAGCACAGGAGAAGAAAAGCAACAGAAGAGCATGATATAGGTGAAGCAAAGTAAATATTTCATGTGAGAATCAAAAGGAAAACGAAAACATGTGGAGGAAAGGGAAAAAAGTGATAGAAAGCTATTAGACCAGACAGAGATCAGACAAAACACAGCAGGAAATTGCCAGTACTTATACAGCCGAGTATTGCACACCTTATATTTAGTATTCTTTTCCCTCGTTTGTTGTTATTACCTGTTGTGGTATGTTTTGCTGGGCAGCTGGCGATCCTGTGCTAGCGCTCTCCTCATTGGACGGGGCCACCCCATCCTCTCTTCTAGCCGGGGCTTTCTTTGTTGACTGCATCTTGATTTGCGGAGGTTTCGAGTTTGACGGCTGATTATTTGTTGACAGGAGCAACTACAAGCCAAAGGAACAAAAGTGATCACCTGCTAGCCAGATAATACTGAAACACTTCCCGGCATTGGGTTGTAGCCTACACCCTCAAAGTCTTATGCCCCATGAAGCTGACCTTCGTGATGGTGCCCACAGCTTTGGTTCTTCCCTCTCTGAACACGAGCCTCTGGTCTATGTGCAGGTACTCTGGGGTTTTAATGAAGCGGAAGTGTACGGTAGCTTTGTCTCCTGTGCGTAAGCAGTCACTGGTCATAGAGAGGATTGTGGCTGTTTGCCTGATGCTGCCGCAGTGCACTGTGGGAAGGAAGAGACAAGTGAGAGAAATGGTTAGAGACAAATCTCACGTATTTGCATTTAAGAGCATGCAAGTGCATGTTATGTCACCCATTGCTTGATATCTAGGCGAGATGGTCGTCGGGTGATGTAAAACTAGTATCTCGGCCTCAAACTCCCAGTATGCCTGCGGGTTTAATCGTGGTGACACCATGACCATGCCCTTCCTTATTGAAGAGCGCTTGATCTGAAGGACAGAGAAATGAGGAGGAATGTTGTAATGAACAGCAAGATATATACGAGATCCTATTCATGAACAAATGATTCAGAACCAGCTTTTAATGTGTCGGTCAAAACGATTCACTGACTGAGCGATTCTGATTCGGAGTAAATCGCTTGCAAACTAATCTCTTACTGAACTGATGATTCCGTTATGTCCGATGTAAAATCAAGCAGGAACTGTTAGTTGTAATTAATAATACATATTCACGACATTTAGCAGTGAGGTCCAACTGTAATTTAAAAAGCATTTGTTTTTATACAGGTATAAATATTCTTACAAAACAGTTTATCCATATATTTATGTCACAAATATAATCAGGATCACTGAAGAGACAATGTCATCTGGGAACAACCATCTTTATTGAACAATTCTGTAATTTGTCAACTAAATTAACACTTTCCCCGCCAAACAGAATTTTCCAGGTTTCCGTGTTTTCACTGTTACACACTCGGGGGCGCTATTACACATCTCCTGAATGAGTCCAGAACCTCCTGATCAAAAACACGTGAGAGGAAGACGCAGAAACAAGCGATCTCATATCTAAGCAGATGCATATGGAAAATAATGCAATCATCAACAACAACCAGCATATGAATGAAAACTGCCTAATGTTACGGAGTGAAATGTCGATCCAGGAAGTGGTACTGTGAAGTACTGTGCAAGCTTTGGGGGTGCTGACGGAAGTGACCTACAACATATTTGCTTTGATCATCGTAATGAATATGATCCATATGTAGTATTTGATAAAAAATGCGATTTTCTCAGTTGCTTAAAATAATGAAACTTATCTACATTAAAATGTTGATAAAAATTATAAAATTGATTTTTTTTTTTTGTTTGTTTAAAAGTAGAGGCTCTTTTTTTCATTTTGATGTATTGCATGTTCAGATATTCAATACAACAAAATATTCTGGGGGCCATGATATTTGAGAGAAATTTATCAAAAATGCTGGCGGTGGCTGGCAACTTTTTGTTAAAAAACTCTGGCGGGGAAAGAGTTAATTTGGCTCCTAAATATTTCATTCCATTTAGTTTGGAACCCACACCACATACCTTTTTCAGAGCAAAAGAGGCCGTCTGTCCACCGCGGACCTCTTTCACAGGCATCCTCTTGCGGTGAATGGATTTGACAGTGATGGAGAGGAAAGCGCCCAAAGGGTCTGGTCCAAGAAGCAAAGTGTCATTGAGTCGAATCAGCCCTCGTAACGTGGTCCCAGACACTACTGTTCCTACACCCTGGCCAAAAAAAAACAACAACAATTGGACTGTTGAGAGAGGGGACACATATAAATATATAAACGAGACAGACAGCGTGCTTACAGGTACTGAATAGGTGTCGTCTATCTGGAACTCGGCAGGCTCGTGGTCTTTGAATGAGCTTCTGGAGGACAGCAGGTTCAGGAACATCTTCAGCAGGTCCATGTTTTCTCCTGTGACGTTAGAGATCTGGAAGATGGGGCATATTCTACAAAACAAACAAATATATGCGAGTCTGCAGAATAACTGGGTTAAACGTCAGCGATAAGCAAAAACGTGTGTTGTGGGGCATCACCTCTCAGAACTGAAATTGGATGCTGTGACGATGACATCGTCTGTGTTCTGGACTAGGACAGGGATCTTTCTGCATCCTGGAGACTTTAATATCTTCTGCAGGAGCTTCAAGGTCTCTGAAAAGACAGTGTTACATTAGTGTTCATTAGTATGGCAGTACCTACCACTTTCCATAATTTACAGTCGCTTAAGCAATGGCGTTATTATGGTTCACCTTGAAGAATATTAGCTGGACACATGTCAATCTTTGTAACCACCACAAAGACAGGAACATTGAGAGCTAATGCCAAACCCAGGTGCTCTTTGGTCATGCCAACAATTCCAGCATTACTTCCAATCTGTGCAAGAGAGAAAAATGGAGTAAATTTAAAGATTTTCAACAATCATTAGAGCACTCTGTTACAAAACCTAATAGGCTGCCCACTTTGGCCTCATAAATGTGCTCCCAACATGAAGTTCGGTCCAAAATTATGCCACATTTTAGCCCAAATTCACATCTGAAGGAAATGTCTATGACAAATGTATTTTAATCAGAACTAAAAAAAAATTTGTTTTTAAAGTTAATGAAATACTCATTTAAAATGGACTATTTTAACCGGTATGTTGTGCTTGTTAAGAGTATTGAGCAACATGCTAATGACAGGCTATTAAAAATCAACTGTGAGCGACAGTGAGTCTAGTCATTTCTCATGTGGCTCACTCGTATTTGGTTAGGATGCTGCCATTGAAGGAAACAAAGCTGCTTATGAAGTATCAAGGCAGCTCACTCGGTTTTGAAACGGAGCTTACCATCAGCATGCAGAAATCAGGCAGATGGCCAGTCATTCCAAACACAGTAGTCTTCAAGTACTTCTCATGGCCAGCAAGGTCAATAAAGGTAATGACTTTAGAAGACTTCTCGCAGATCTTGGTCCAATCCAGGCTGCCTCCGTGACTGTCAGGCTTGTTAACTACCTGGCCTTCTTGATCAAATCCCAGGATGTCATTGCCCACGCTGCTGGTGCGGCCACTCTCCATTTCATGCTTGTGCCTGAAGAGCTTCTGTCGTGCAAAGCCACGTCCATTATCCAACTCTCCATGAGTCAGCACACCCAGCAGAGTGCTCTTACCGGCGTCCACATTCCCCACTACAGCCACCCTGAGGAAAACACCATCATGACTTGGCTACAGTCAATAAGGTAAAAGCTTCTTAGAACTTGGAAGACATATTAAAGATGCCCCTTTAATATAATAGAGCATGAATCATATGAATCATTGATATGCTACACTACTGTTCAAACGTTTGGAGTTGGCAAGTTTTTAACATGTTTTTGAAAAATATCTCTTATAGGGATGTGACAGTGAGGAAATTTAACCGGTAATACTGGTGTCCTGACATTTTATCCTACCTGTCAGATCGTCCTACCAGGGTTTACCGTGCATGCGCACATCAATATTGCGTTCTTTTTCTCACGCTGAACAACAATATTTAATGTATCTGCATTACTGTAAGGGTAAGTTTAGGGTTGGGGTAGGTGTAGACTTTAATAAAACACTATCTAATAGGTAGAAAAATTATCTATTGTTGGTTTCCTGTAGCTGTATCCCTTCTAGCTACAACCGCAAATATAACACATAATTACTGTATTTAATTTTACAGGTAGCATTTTTCGTTGTCGAATTGTACTACCCACTTTTTAAATGGGAGGTAGCAAAATCTGACAGGGTAGTACAAATCGACAGAGCACCGGTATCACTGGGAGCTTGTGTTCGTTCGTTGGAGTTTTCCCTCTTTTCCTTGATTTCCTTTGCTTTTAAATAGCTTATAAATCCCTGTGCGCATTTTACATTCACTTTCGAATTAGCCGCAAGCCCGCAATTGGACAACAATAAAGCAGTACAACGACAAACTTACTAGGAAACAGAGCTTTTATTAACAAAACAAATAAAAATACACCAAAAAATTGCCAAACAGGAGCTTTAGCATTTAGTTTCGAATCAATCTTCTTCCATCATCTTGACTGCCTCTCCTCACTTTTATTGTCAGTCAGCTCGACTCACTTTCCTCATGTGATAAATGAAATCCTGCTGCTGATCTGTGATGTGACTGTCATTTGGCATGCTGCATTGAGCAGCCACGTTCAGTTTTTAAATTGTAGTGTCTGTTTTCTAACCAAACTAAATGATTATTATTATTACTATAAAAAAATGTAAATGACGGTGGGGGGCGGTGCATAAGTGACGTAACATGTGATGCAGCTTAACACCGGTAACACCATCAACAAGATTCAACATCATCTATCACAGCAAGCCTGGTCTCTTCTGCTCACCAAGGCAGTGTTTATTTGATCAAAATTGTGAAATATTATTTACAGTTTAAAATAACTTACCTATTTGAATATATCTTAAAATGTAATTTATTACTGACATGGCAAAGCAGCCATTACTCCAGTCTTCTGTGTCAGATGATCTTTCAGAAATCATTCTAATATACTAAGTGCGGCTCAAGAAACATTTCTTATTATTATCAATGCTGAAAACAGTTGTGCTGCTTAATAATGTGAAAACCGTAATAAAATTCCGTAATGAATAGAAAGTTCAAAGGACTTATTTATTTGAAACAATTCAGTGACATTATGAATGTCTTTACTGTCACATTCCATCAATTTAATGTCTGAAGTTTTCATTAACTTTTGAAAGGTTGTGTACATTCTTGTTCTTTTGGATGAACTTTTCTTGATCTTTTGCATTGTCGACATTCGTTGCATGGAACACAGCAGCCTGGACTTTCTATTGAACACCTCATTTTATGTTCCACAAAAAACGTATATGTTTGAGCAACCATGATTACATGAGACCAAGTGTTTATTTTGGTTAAGCTGAACTGTCACTTTTCTCATCACTCACCTAACCTCCAGGAAGTCCGCTTCTCCCACTTGACGGCGAATAAGGTAATCTCTGACCTGGCCGCCAGCTTCGGCACGCTCTCTCAACAGGATGAGGTCTGCCTCAATCTGCTCACACATGGACCTTACTGTGGCCACAGACGCCTGCATATCACTCTCATTCAAACCATAGTCTCCTCCATCTGAAAGAGTGTGAGAGACAAGCTGGTGGGTATTCTTAAAAAAATTTGAATTAAATGAGTCTCAAGGCTCTCATCTTAGTTTCTCACCTGAACCCACCCCCAAGACATAGATGGTCTCCCCGCAGCCCTCGTCCATCCTCTCACGCAGCTGCCGTAGTAGTAAGTCATACTGTTCCCCATTGGGGCTGACCAGGGCTAGCTATGATACACAACAGAAAAGAATCTTATTAAACACAGAACGACTGTGGAACAACATTCCTTCTGTTTGTTACAGTCATAAATGCAGTACAAAGGCTCAGTCTGACTCAACACCAGTGTAAATAGAACAAAGTCATCAATAGATTTGAACAGAGTTGCCAGACTTTACTGCATGTTACATCAGTCGTTATGAAGAGTAATGATACACAAGCCAAAGTGACGAAGCTTCATGCAATACACAGTGCTCAGTTCCAGCCATACAAAAACAGATCCTCCCCTCAGTCTGAAACTGTCTGATGAATGATAAGAAGGCAGCTGCCACAGCTGAAAACATGAAGAGTCATCTGCCCTGGTTCCCACATCCATCAAGGTTGAACACTGGTGGATATGTAGACCTAAACTAGTTTATGAATAGCTGATGTGTCAAGCCGGGTTGTGCGGTGACATGCTATACATCTTCTAAAACTATTTAAGACAACATTTTTCTAATACTTGTTTAAATATAATGCATGTACTTATAGTACCTCATAATAACTAATATTGGACTGATATAAAAAAAAAAAGGACTGATATGATATTTGTACTGAATCTGTACTATTGGGCAGTAGGGTACTAGTACTTATTTCTTAGCTATTAGTAACCATGCCAATAATTATTCATTAATAAGCTACATTTTTCATCTCACTAGTCATTTGTCATGTGTCATGATTAGTCAGACGAGTTCAGACTGAGACATCAGAGTTCAATTAAAAATATTACTATAAAGATTACAATTGCTTCTAGTATGCACACTAGTGTCTAAAACAAGGAAAGCTGTAATATATCCTTTTAACTATTTTAATAGTTGCTAGTAACTAAGAAATAAGTACCAGAACTAATAAATAGTTATTAGTCAAACTGGAATAGGTGCAAAAAACAATCAAATTCATACTATTTGGAATAAATGGTGGATGTGTGAAATACAGAACCTAAATTTGTTGTTTAAAACCTGTAATTACGTAGTAGTTACTTGTATATAAAAAATAGCTACTAGTAGTGATATTGAAATGAAGGGTAGTTCTTTTCTTGTAAAAAAACCATTAAAACAGATACTAGAACTATTATTGTGCTCACAGTGTTCAATATTCAGAGGTAATCTTGCCAGGTTGATTATTTTAGTAACAAAGCGATACTATTATAATTTATTTGTATTTTGAAGTAGTTTTAATTTTTATTTTAGTTAAACTTTTAGTCATGTTGTTGTATGTTTTTGTCATTTGTATTAGTCTTTTATAATGTTTATTTACCTTCAGTTTTAGCTTTAGATATTTTAGTACATCACGTTAAACCAAAACGAAAATGAGAAACTATGCCTTGGCAACTAGTTGAAATATATATGATATTTTAATTCAGTTAACTTACTTCAAGGAAGGAAAATGTTGTTCATTGTTTACATGGTGTTAAAACTTTGGGACCATAAACCAAAAAAAAAAAAAGTTATCGATTCATAAAATGGACTTCCTCATTCTCTGATCTACTCATCTCCTCCGTGTCTCCCTCCTTCTAAAGGGAAATCCCTCTGTGTTGTGCTGATATTTCATCAGGTATTGTGTGCTGAGGTCGTCATTTCTTCACAACTGACAAACTGTCCAGATTTCATTCATTGGCATTAATGCAGATTTGCAGTCTATAATCAGCTTGCTTTACAGCTAAACCCCCACACAGATGGATAAATCAGAAAGCCATATTTTAATATTGCACTACGACAGGTGCATATGATACAGATAAGAAATTTGTTTTAAAAAATATCGCTAAAGATAGCCGGGTTAGCTTAGGTTAGATGCAAACACTCAGTGGTCAGCTCGTAAAACAGTGAAGAAAATCAAATAACATGATTATAACTGCCAGTTCAAAATTCCAACGTGTAGTCACATTACTAATAATATAATTTTTGTAAACGCATTAATTTACTACGACTAGGCTGACTCTGTTTGAGGCCTATTTTACCTTGCTGGAGAAGTCAATGCCGAGATCCACGGCCTCGCCGTTGAACATCTCCCCGTCCTCGAAGCACTCCGCCCCGTCGTCCTCGCCGCATCCCCGCGCTGGAGCAAACATGCTAGCGGGGACCACAGACTCTGGTAACCCTATGGCTCCGGGATTAAAACCCGGATCCGTCGTCGCTGCTGATGCCATCTCTGGGGCAGCAGTTTTTAAAATCAAGCTAAGACAACTATAAAACGAATCGGTTTTTGGTGGAACAATTGTAAGCGGATACAGCACTCACACATTCAGACTGTTATGCCGCTCGCCACTAGGTTAAAACCTGCCTCGTCGAGATAAACAAGTATCGCTACATATTACTGCTATCACAATAACACGCTAAAATAATAATAGTCTGCTAATCTGTCACTGTGCACCGTTTAAATGTTACGTTTAAAAATGTTTAGAAAATGAGTCATGTGTGTTTTTCTTCTTCTCATGAATTATTGATCAGCGGTCTTGGCCAATCATTTTCTCCAGAATTATAATCAGGTGTTTTATTATCCAATGAAAGTTCGTGGGCGGTGCATGTCATTACTAATAAAATATCATTACAATGCAAATTATGCAACATTTAGTTGTAAAGTCGCAAGGTTTGTCGTTACATGAAATGTACAAATAAAGGAGATGGGATCATAAGGACCCTGCAACTGTGCTGCATTTCAGTCATTTGACCAGCAGATGGCGAAAAGGGAATAAAAGTATGTAATTTGATGATAAATCAAATCTAATTCCCTGGTAGACTTAAACGTAACACCACCGTTTCTGTGAAGCTGTTCACGTGAGATACATGATGTACCCCAGCCAGGCCAGGTGTGCATCCATATGCACCACTTCCATGTTATTTTAAGGGATAGGGAAGTCTATAGGAATAGTTTTGAAAACGTTATACTTTTTTTGTAAAGATTAGAATTATTGTAAAGGTGTAACACAAAGCACGTGCTATTCCTAATGTAAAAAGTAAACGTAAAGAAAATGATTTCTTATTGAAGCCATACTTCACATAAAAATACAGTTGCAAGCTTGTTCGTACAGTGCTGATGGTGACATTCACAGGAGGGTCATTTTCTCTTGTGTATGTCATTGGGCATATGTTTATGCACTGCCCCACGCGACATGATGACAATCCAGACCACAACATACTGCCAGTGAGGATGCGATCTCTCATCCTTTGCTTCTCGTTTGCACTCCAGTGCTTCGTTCTCCAAAGCGCATCCGAGTATTCTTCCAAATCCGAGATGGAATACGAATTCGGTGACTACCGTGGCAAATTCTGTATGGACGACCAAGGTTTTGTTTATAGCATCGGAGAGGTTTATTATCCGAGCTCCACAGCGTGTCCCTGCAGCTGCACAGAGGATGGACCCGTGTGTGTCAGACCCAAGTGCCCGCGTATACACCCGAGATGCACTCGCATCACAGCCCCGTGTGTGAAGCTGTCAGTAAAGTTTGTGTGTACGAGGGCAAAACTTACAGAATGCTGGAGGAATTTAGGGTGAGTCGATACATTTATAAAACGCATTGCACTATATTGCTCTGCATGGACATTCTAATGATGATTATAATGTTTCGTTTTGATTCGTTTTTTTGCTAACGTTCTTGGTTTATTACAACAATGCAGAAATTGCCATACAGTGGGGAAAAAAAGTATTTAGTCAGCCACCAATTGTGCAAGTTCTCCCACTTAAAAAGATGAGAGTGACCTTTTGCAGTGTTTGGTTTGTTTTATCACAACATACTGCTCACTTTTTAGGAAATGAACAGATTCGAATTGGGACAGCATACAAATTGCATGATAATTATCTAATATCTGTGTTTGTGGGATAAAAACGTACATTTGTCTGACACTTTTACTTAAAATTCTAGAGTATGGAACAAAACAGGCTACACTCTCAGAAAAAAAAGGCTACAAAGCAGTCACTGGTGCAATATCCTAAAGGTTCATATTCTTTACCCCTAAATTGTATATGTTAGTACTTATACATTAAAATACCCAGTAAACGTTTTGTATCTAGTAAAAAAATTGTGTTTCTTTAAGTATAAAGAAATACCTGTCTCTGACAATCTTACAATATATGGGATTTCCCTGGCCTATCAATCAATATGTCTTCAGTGAATTTAGATTGTATAATCCTGAGTGAATCTCGGTTCCTGTTTTAAACAGATGTCACCCTGTGAGTGCTGCCGGTGTGAAGTCAACAGAGAAGTTTACTGCACCATATCCGGCTGCCCTGCCTTACATTGTGTGAATCCTGTATACGAACCCAACCATTGCTGTCCTGTGTGCAAAAATGGTGAGAGTTTTTCCACATGCAACACCTCACGTGCATGTCTGTTCCATCCAACGTCATTAACACTATAACGCAATGTTTTAACAAACACCTGCATCTGCATCACATGCATCTGTCGAGACCTGTTTATGTTCTGTTTTGAGGAGCAATAATGAAGTTTTATTGATGATGTGTGGAGCCCTCACCTCTTGTTTTTGATTGATTTCTTCTTGATTACTGCATAGTTCATGGTGATGTTATGGAAAAATAATGATGCAATGGAATTGTTCGATGGATTGCTTACTACCATGCCGTCTATAAATAGGAACTAGTCCACGGCATGCTGGGATGGTGCAGGCACTATGGGGCATTGGGCCATCCCTGACAACAGAAGGCATGAGGTGGACAGATTGTGTGTGATAGTTTGTGTATGTAATGTTCATATAGAATCTGGCAAGTAATATGTACAGATTTCAAAACAAAAGATGCTGTATATCCTCCTGAGACCCAGCTATGGAGTTTTTGCCTCTGTAGTGGACATTAAATTTTAGTGAATTTCTCTGAAACCTCACATGTCACAGTTTTAAGTCTGGATGTCCTGTACAGAGCACATTCAGGGCTTTTCAGAGATACCAAATGATTGGCTGTTTCACTGTGACCACTCCCTCACCTTGGTTTTTAAAAATGGCTGACATTAATTTAGTGATAAAATTGTACATCCTTATGGAAATATGATAATATTTTGTAATTATAATTTAAATCTGATTAATTTTCAAATTGTTTGTCATAAATCAACATCTCAGGAAAATGTTATGGGGTTTCAAATCAAAATATGACTTCCTGTTATGAAACAGGACATGATTTCATACATGTCCACTGTAGAGGACACCAGGACTAAAAGCATGTTTATTATACATTTTGGGAGACAAAATAATTTAATAGGAAAACAAATTATATATCAATATTCTTATGAAATATTAGATATTATTATGAAAATCTGGCCAGTTACTACTCCCATTATTACACTTCTTTTTTCAACATGCTGTCCCAACAGCACTTTAAATATGCAAATTAGATATAGTGTATAGATAACATTGTGCTTAATGGGAAAACCAGTTTATGGAATTTTTACACACATATTGCATAAAGCAAAATGGTATATCAAATCATTGTGTTATATATTTTATAACATAGTTGAGAACCATCCTTAAACAAAGTTAGTTATAATATTTTTTTTTTAAATCCCATTGTTTTTGCCTTTTCATGTCTACTCTTGTCATTTTATTTTTAGAAAAACTGAGTCCTGGTGTCCTCTACAGAGGACATAGCATAACTTATGAATAACATAATTTTTCAAAAATGATATTTTACAAATTTTTTTCTTATGCACTAAACAATGTAATGACATGAAAAAATACTAAATTCACAAAGCTTTTTAATTCTGGTTCTCAGGAGGATATACAAAATAAGTAATGCATTTGTGTGTGTGTATACCTGGCCATTTCTATTTGAGATCAATCATTCAATAGAGTCTATTGAATAGACAATAGTGGTTAAAGGGATAGTTCACCCAAAAATGAAAATTCTGTCATAATTAAGTCACCCTCATGTTGTTCCAAACCTGCATGACTTTATTTATTCTGGAGAACACAAAAGAAGATATTTGTTTTGGATTCCACAGAACATATAAAAGTCATACAGGTTTGGGATGACCTTAGGGTGAGTAAATGATGACAGAATTTTCATTTTTGGGTGAAATATTCCTATAAGAGAAGCTCTAATTCTAACCAAATGCTCTTCATGTCTCTTTTTCAGAGGGCCAAACTGCTTTGCTGGAAATCGCGTGATCTCGGCAGGAGAACGTGTTGAGATTGATGAGCGGACGGTGTGTTTCTGCACTTACCGGGACGGAACGTGGCAGATGCACCCTCATGCTACCTGTGAGGAGCGCCAACAAGCAGACAATGAAGCCACTGACTCCGACAACACATCCAAACAGATGGAGGATCAGGAGATGGAGAAAGAGAAAGAGAGAGTGTTCTCGCCCAGGTTGGATGCCATCCCGTGAAGCGAAGTGTGCCTGGCACCAGCTCTCCTGACAGGCAGGAGGGGATGCAGAGCACCATGCAGGTGTCTGTGCCCAGGGTAAACACAACCTGCGTTGGGATAACTGCCAATGCTGACCTCTTTAGACAACCTCACCACCCCCTCCCATCCTGACCCAGATCGGCAACCCACTGACAAGCAACATGCACTAATAAAATGTTACATTATTATACATGGCACACTTGTTGTTCAGAAATTAGGGGTCAGTAAGTTTTAAAATAAATACATTTATGCAGCAAGGTCACATTAAATTGATCAAAAGTGACATTGACAATGTTAGAAAAAAAATTTCCATTTCAAATAAATGCTGTCCTTTTGAACTTTTTATTCATCTAGGAAACCTGAAAATGTATCATGGTTTCTTGCGCACCAAATCAGCACATTAGAATGATTTCTGAAGTCACACTGAAGACTGGAGTAATGATGCTGAAAATTCAGCTTGGCCATTACAGGAATAAATTACATTTTAAAATATGTTCAAATAGAAAGCAGTTATTTTAAATTGCAATAATATTTCACTGTATTTGAGATCAAATAAATGCAGCCTAGGTGAGACGTACTTAAAACATTTTAAAAATCTTACAGACTCCAAACTTTTGAATGGTATGTGTATGTGTAAATATGTTACTGTATATTACAGTATATCATGTTGTCTACTTCTTACTAAGAAGCAGTTATGCAGCCTTATATTTAAATATAGAGCATTGTATTAAAAAAAATGATTTCCCATTTTTCCATCTCATTTTTGTAGCATATTGTGTTAATGGGCACATTACACACTTTTGAAGTCTTGAATATTGTTTGATGTTTAAATGATTTATTCCATGTCCAATATGACACGTTAATTAACTTCAATGTTCATTCCAACAGATACATTTACAAAATATCATAATGTATTAGATATAACCAACCAGTAAAATGATGTTCTCCATAAAGACGATTAACATTCTTGTTTAGATAGAAAGTGGAGCATGCAATAAGAAACATATTTTCAAAGGGCTGGTCAAATGGAAACATATAATTTAAGTATTAAAATCAATATGCAATCAGAGTCATTGCATATTTTATGTTTTGCTGATTTGAACAATTTCAGTGAACACTTCAACACAGCTGACTTATAAAATGCATGTAAATATAATGGCAACACTGTCTTTATGAATTACAAACATGGAAAAAAATGTATTTAAATTGTGACAATGTAATGTCACCTGTAACTGCGAGTCAAGATTCTAAATCATTCATTTCGATCAAAAATATTTAATATATAGTTAAAATATAGTGGGGGTTGAATATTATTATTTTTTTTCCTAATTTAATAAACTTTTTATTCACAGATTATATTATTCATGTACAGTGGGTACGGAAAGTATTCAGACCCCCTTACATTTTTCACTCTTTGTTATATTGCAGCCATTTGCTAAAATCATTTAAGTTAAAGTATTTGGTCTGTCGCTCTGATGGGAGCCTCATGAACCCCACAGGTTTCAAAACCTGATGATCATTGTCAGTGTGTCAGACGTACACGTCACTGTATATCTGCAATGTATTTGCTTTATTTGGATCATACGTTTGGAACTATAATTCTGTTATTAGTGGCTAAAAGTCCCAACGAAAATGCATTAGCAAAGCATACATACGGCTCACTAGGTGGCGATGTAGGGATGCTGGCTTTGAAGTGCGCACCGGATGCTGTGAGAGCTGTGGCACGCGCACGATTATATCCCAGCATTCCTTTCTCTCTCTTCCTCTTTCCCTTTCGGCGACAATGTCTAAGAGAGGTAAGAAATGCATATGAAAATCCACAATCATCCTTAAAATGAGACACACTGAAGCCCCTTAAAGGAATAAACGGGTTTAATTGATAATAGAGAACTTATATTTTCGATATATTGACGCTGGTTGTCAATTACATCTGCGATAAAACTACTTTATGGAGCATTTGCAGCTAGCGAGAGCAGCCATGTTTGCTAAGTGCGCAAACTCGAGTCTCGTGGCGCCAGGAGTGTGATGTTTAAACGCTTCAGACACAAACCTCGCTGTGCTAAAGCAAGTTTTGAAACACGGTTTCACGTTTACTGTGGTGTAAAATAAGCAATGTGACTTTTAAAAGAACTAGACGCGCGAGCAGTGGACTGACAACAGCACGCAGCGGAGCAGGTAACGTTAAAGGCACACACCCGGCTGCTGAGGCGATAGCGTAATGCACATATTTGAGATTTTCAGCGATTATAGACCCGGGCAAACGGACTGTTGGGTTAATAGATTCTGTAGTATTATTGTCCTCATAGATAATGCAATAACTGTTTCGAGGTAGCAAATGTCAGTTCACTACTGTAACTCTCAACCGTATCGTTAGCAGTTCACGTTAGACATTTGCAGACCTAAAGGAACGGTTCGCCCTAAAACGAACACCTTGTTATAAACCTTAAACACTATGGGTTTTTTCATGGTAAACACTGGCTTTTAAGCAGAATGACGGCCTTAGCCTCCATTCACTTTCGTTGGGTCTTCTTGATGGCAGTGAATAGTGACTGATGCCTCTAACACGGTAAAGAATATTGCACCAAATCTTGACTTCATGGTGAGATTAAAATAGTTTTAAAGTAACTGACTTGAAGTTTTGCAGTGCTACTGGCAAAACGGTTGTTTGCTTGAGTATGTAGACAACTGTCAGTGTGAGTGTATTTGTGGTTGGCAGTCGATTATAAATGAATGAAGTCGCTGGCTAGCTAAGCAAGTGTGACTGGCATCTTTTGGTTGTTTTTAATCCTACTGTTGTTAACTCTTAATGCGTTCATCTTCTTGTTCAGGACGTGGTGGGTCATCGGGAGCCAAGTTCCGGATTTCACTGGGTCTCCCAGTGGGAGCGGTCATCAACTGCGCTGACAACACCGGTATGAGATCTGCCAGTATTTGGGCTTGTTATCCTTCTTAAAGCACTTGCTTTGTCTGCTCTGTGGCTGGGTGAGTCGTCAGTGAAGGAATAGTAAATCCCATTGCTGTTGGGTGAGATGGCAGTCGCCTTGTGCTGTTAAATCTCAATCCGTGATGGAACAAATGTTAGCTTGTTTGTAATGACCCAGCTGAGGGTTAGCAGACCTGTAAAAAGATATTATAGAATATACTAATGAGTTGGTGTTTGCTCATTTATTGACTTCCGCTAATTCTCTCGCTTAGGTGCCAAGAACCTGTACATCATATCCGTCAAAGGCATCAAGGGTCGTCTGAACAGGCTCCCCGCTGCTGGTGTGGGCGACATGGTCATGGCCACAGTGAAGAAAGGCAAGCCAGAGCTCAGGAAAAAGGGTGAGTGTTTGCTGCTGAACCTGAATTACCACATTTCTGGAGCCTAAGCTTTTTTCTTGGGTTTGAGTGCAAATAACAGGCTTTGGCATAGAGATGTTTGTGTTGCTGATTTGAATTAAAGGTCGAGTATGTATGCTTAAACAACTTTGCCCTTTTAATCTAGTGCATCCTGCGGTGGTGATACGACAGCGGAAGTCGTATCGGCGAAAAGATGGCGTGTTTCTGTACTTTGAAGACAATGCAGGGGTCATTGTGAATAACAAAGGAGAAATGAAAGGTGAGTTATGAATATAAGATCTTGTTTTGCACCCTTCTTAAAGCACTTGCTTTGTCTGCTCTGTGGCTGGGTGAGTCGTCAGTGAAGGAATAATGAATCCCATTGCTGTTGGGTGAGATGGCAGTCACCATGTGCTGTTAAATCTCAATCCGTGATGGAACATTTTCTACTTGAGACCTGTCATTTTAACTTGATGTTCTGGATTTTGCTCCGGTGCAGTGCTAAATTGTTTTTGTCTTGTAGGTTCAGCTATCACAGGACCCGTAGCCAAGGAATGCGCAGACCTGTGGCCCAGGATTGCTTCCAATGCTGGTAGCATCGCCTGAGCGCAAATGTGGCTTGTCGTTTTCAATAAAATCCTCAAAGTTTACACGTCTCACTGTCTGTTGATTCCTGGGAATTTGGTCTTGACACTGTAAAGTTAAAACGGCAATTTTTAGAATTTGTGTAAAGATTTTATAATATTGATTATAACCTGACTGTAGATATTTAATGTAAAAAAAAACGCTCTTACTGACTGAGTATGTTTTTTTTTTTACTTCAGTACACGTGGTAATTACATTTGCGTGATAAATATTGTGTCTTGAGTATAGACATTTGACAAGACAGAACACAAATTAAATGTTAGTCTTTAACAAACAAAAAAAAGTTCTTAAATTAATATTTCCTTTTAATAGACTCCCTGGTTTGTTTAAAACCTTGTGCGTACATTTAAGAAATTGAAAGGTAAAAAATTAATACATTTTTAAACCTCATACACTAGATCAGGGGTGGCGAACGTCGGTCCTGGAGAGCCGCAGCCCTGCAGAGTTTTGCTTCAACCCTAATCAAACACACCTGAACAAGCTAATCAAGGCCTGAAGGGTTACTAGGAAGCTACAGGCAGGTGAGGTTTAATTAGGGTTGGAGCTGAACTCTGCAAGGCTGCGGCTCTCCAGGACCGGCGTGGTAATTACATTTGCGTGATAAATATTGTGTCTTGAGTATAGACATTTGACAAATGAGTATATGAAAACTAAATGTTTTCAGTAATGCATTAACTTAAAGAACACAAATTAAATGTTAGTCTTTAACAAACAAAAAAAAGTTCTTAAATTAATATTTCCTTTTAATAGACTCCCTGGTTTGTTTAAAACCTTGTGCGTACATTTAAGAAATTGAAAGGTAAAAAATTAATACATTTTTAAACCTCATACACTAGATCAGGGGTGGCGAACGTCGGTCCTGGAGAGCCGCAGCCCTGCAGAGTTTTGCTTCAACCCTAATCAAACACACCTGAACAAGCTAATCAAGGCCTGAAGGGTTACTAGGAAGCTACAGGCAGGTGAGGTTTAATTAGGGTTGGAGCTGTACTCTGCAGGGCTGCGGCTCTCCAGGACCGGAGTTCGCCACCGCTGCACTAGATGATAATGCACAAATAAATCCAGAAAATACAAAATGCATTGTTCAATTGTTTTTGAGATGTTATTAAATACAATCCGAGCTGCACGTCTATATGATGAGAATTCAGTCTTTTTAAAGTAGGTAAATTATACTTTTGTACTGTTTTGTGTGTTTTGGTAATGTTATACAGTGTATCCTGCAAAATATAGCGCTCAAAAGTTTGAGATCAGTCAGACTTATGTTTTTTTTTAAAGAAGTCTCTTATGCTCATCAAGGCTGCATTTATATGATCAAAAATACAGAAAAAAACGTAATCTTGCTAAATGTTATTACAATATAAAATAATGGTTTCTATTTTAATATCCTTTAAAATATAATTTATTTCTGTGATGCAAAGCTGAATTTCCATCAGCCATTACTCCAGTATAAAGTGTCCCATGATCCTTCAGAAATCATTCTAATATGCTGATTTATTATCAGTGCTGGAAACTTGTGCTGCTTAATATGTTTTTGGAACCTGTGATACTTTTTTGAGGATTCCTGAAAAAGTATTGCCGTTTACAAAAATATATATTTGGCAGCACAACTGTTGGCAACACTGATAATTCTAATAATAAATCAGCATATTAGAATGATTTCTGAAGGATCATGTGACACTTTATACTGGAGTAATGGCTGATGGAAATTCAGCTTTGCATCACAGAAATAAATTATATCTTAAAGGATATTAAAATAGAAACCATTATTTTATATTGTAATAACATCTTGTAAGATTACTGTTTATTTTGTTGTTGTTTTTTACAAATAAACGCAGCCTTGAGTCTTACTGATCCCAAACGTTTGAGCGGTAGTGTATATACATATGTTTAATAAGCTTCGCTGATCTTAAAATCAAACTTTCCTGCTAGCTCCAAAGCGTGAATACGATGCGTGGTTGTTATGGAGACCAGTTTGTTATGGAGGCTTGAGCTAGCAAGTTAACCTTAGCTGTACTCGTATTCAGTTGCTGAATTTCTGTCTTTTGAGGTAAATCTTGTAAGATTACTGTTTATTTTGTTGTTGTTTTTTACAAATAAACGCAGCCTTGAGTCTTACTGATCCCAAACGTTTGAGCGGTAGTGTATATACATATGTTTTAATAAGCTTCGCTGATCTTAAAATCAAACTTTCCTGCTAGCTCCAAAGCGTGAATACGATGCGTGGTTGTTATGGAGACCAGTTTGTTATGGAGGCTTGAGCTAGCAAGTTAACCTTAGCTGTACTCGTATTCAGTTGCTGAATTTCTGTCTTTTGAGGTAAATAACATTATCAGTTCTCATAAAAGTAAACGGGGTGTCTTTTCACGTAACAGTAAGAGCAGGTATGGAGAAATCTGATATGATAAATTTCAGTTCTCTTGAAAAAGAGCTACAAGCGGCGCTGGAAGCGGACAGGAAATATCAGAGGGAAAATAATGCCAAATTTCGTGCTTTAAACCAAAATGTGGCCAGCTATGAAGAATTCAGGTACGTTTTTGATTTATTGTACTGTATAATTTACATTTAAGCTCGGAGCTCTCTGGACAGCACGCCAAATACGCATAACCTTTATTTAATTATGTAAGTGTGAATTCGTGAAATAAAATGATAATGAAAAAATGTTAATAAAACTATTTTTGTATCTCAGTGATACTAAAATAACACCGGCGTCTCCATTTCTTATGTTATGATTTCAGGGACATAGTACTTGCATCTCACTTAAAGCCCCTGGACAGAAAGGACATCTCTGGTGCACCTCGAAGGCAGCCATGGAATCCCATTGCTTTTGGCACAAAGCATGAAAGTGCTTTATCTGAGGAGGTCCAGGTGAGACATTTTATGATACAAATCACCTATATGTTGTCCCAGTGCTAGGTCTCACAATGCATCATCTCACCTGAGAATGAAGTGTATAACTAACTAAATTCTGAATTTACTTTCAGCCGAAGTTATCTGAGAACCAGCCAAGAAGTGCATCAGAATTCATCCGTGACTGGCGCAGGTTTGCAGGAAGCTCGTTGGAAAAGTACAGTCTCCTCGTGAGTCTGGGAGGCAAGGCTCTGCAGGAAATCTTCAGAACTGAGGTTGGCCTTGGTCTTCTCGGCGAGTTTCTTTTGATTCTGTCACAGTGTCTTAAGTCAGGGGATGAGGAAATAGTGATCGGAGTGCTAGACGGCCTTTCCAGAACTGGCCGTTTTGGCCTTAACCTGTCTCTTCTTAATCAGGCAGAACAAAAAGCCTGTGAGGAGCTTTTCCACAAGCTACAAATTGCAGCAGGTGATTCTTCTGACACTTCAGTGGCTTGTGAGGCCAGTCTTACAGCAAAACTGAAAGCGTTAATGGGAAAATATGGCATCCAGAAATAGGTTGTATTGAAATTCCATTGTTTTTTTGTTTTGTTTTGTTTTTTTCCCATTGTACCTTAAACAGTTTTTATTGTATTCTTTTTTTGTTTTTTTGTGCTGGCAGAAATATGCTAAGAGAAGTGCTGGCCATTTGTTTTTGGGCCATTTGCCCATTGTTACTTTCAGCCTACGAGGCTCCCGAAGATAAGGAGGACATCTTTGCCAGCAGGGCCTGTCCTGCATTTCTTGTCTTTGACTCTGCTGCCTTCCTAGCTGATATGACCATTGAACTTCCTTGTCACTGTAAACCAGAGGAGACTCATTCAGTGGTATGGTACTATCAAAAACAAGTTGGCTCCATGAACACCAAAGTCCTCACAGACTTTGAGGGCACAACGGTGGTGGAATCATCCAAAGTTGGCAGAGGGTCCGATCTGCGTAGTCGCTTTTCCATCCGTTTGTTTAGTCTTCTCATCTTCAGGGTGCAGAAAGCTGACTCGGGCCACTATATCTGTGGCACGGCCTCTGGTGAATTCTTCTACGGCTACGATGTTGATGTCCAGGAGGTCCGTCAAGTTTTATTTCCCTGGAACGTCAAACAGAGGACTCGAGTACAAGAAGCAGAGCACATCAGCATAAAAACTGAAAAGTTTCAGGTGTTCACCAGGTACGGGCCGTGGTCTAAATGTGACCGCTGTGACGTCCGTGGGGAGCAGATGCGTGGAGGACTTTGCTACATCAAAAGCATTTACCTCCATGTACGTTATCAGCGTGAATCGGACACAGAGGCTCCCTGTGGTTCCTCAGCCGTTCCCCAACAGTTTGGCCTTTCTGGTAGTAGCTACGGAGCCAAGCTTGAGGTGAGGAACTGTCACACCCCCTGTCCTCCAAAACCTACGACATCTCCAGAGAGACAAGCTCTGCTGCAGTTCCTTGAGTTTGACGATCGATCTTCTTCAGGTGTCACCATCCACTTTCACAACCACCCCACAGACTCTGATCTGGTTTTGACCTGTCCTGGTGCCAAACCGCAGTACGCTGTGGCCTGGGATAAAGGTTCAGCACCGCTTTACCGTTCTCAGTATATGGAGGGACTGAATAAGACGTCACGTGTCTTCATTGACACCGGTCACCACCTACACTTCAGACCCGTGCGGCTGGAAGACAAAGGCTCCTATTTCTGCTGGCTCCAAGGAGAGCTTGCTGCAGAGATCAGATTGGGGGTGTATCTGCACTTGGGACGTTTGCGGCAAATCTCGGACCCAGAGTCTGTCTATGCGCTACAAGTTATACTTGTTTGCTACGCTGGCATTTCTGCTATGTTTCTCCTCACTGTGATAGTCAGATTTATTTGGCAGATAAGCAAGGAAGAAACATCTGCAGATATTAACTTGAATTTGCTGTAGTTACACTGATGCACATTTAATGTGAAGTGCAAGGTGAAATGTAATAAATATGCTGCTTAATGAATTTTCTGAATTGGAATGTTTTTGTTTTTTAACAAAATGAGAGTGACAATAGTAATAAATTACTATGTATTTCTCTTTTATTGTGAAAACATTTAAATAATCATCATTAAATACAAAATTGTAGAAAAAGAGAGAGAAACATTACATATTGTACAGTGAGGGTTCAAAAGTGATTTTACGTTCTATATATTTTTTTCTAATTGATTGTTTTTTAATATATATAAATAATTTCCACAATAATGCTCTCTTAATTTTTATCTGTGAACACTCATAGTTTCTGTATAATTATGTATAATCGATTATTTTAGATTTCAAGAAGACATAAAAGCTGATTGTTATCTTTTTAACCAATATATTGATGTGAGTTTTCCAGTCGTTTGTGATTCATTTAAATGTTTTTATATATAAAATAAAATAGTTTTGAATATTTAAAAATATTTTATAGAGCTTGGCATAAGACTTTCAGATTGGGGGTGTATCTGCACTTGGGACGTTTGCGGCAAATCTCGGACCCAGAGTCTGTCTATGCGCTACAAGTTATACTTGTTTGCTACGCTGGCATTTCTGCTATGTTTCTCCTCACTGTGATAGTCAGATTTATTTGGCAGATAAGCAAGGAAGAAACATCTGCAGATATGAACTTGAATTTGCTGTAGTTACACTGATGCACATTTAATGTGAAGTGCAAGGTGAAATGTAATAAATATGCTGCTTAATGAATTTTCTGAATTGGAATGTTTTTGTTTTTTAACAAAATGAGAGTGACAATGGTAATAAATTACTATGTATTTCTCTTTTATTGTGAAAACATTTAAATAATCATCATTAAATACAAAATTGTAGAAAAAGAGAGAGAAACATTACATATTGTACAGTGAGGGTTCAAAAGTGATTTTACGTTCTATATATTTTTTTCTAATTGATTGTTTTTTAATATATATAAATAATTTCCACAATAATGCTCTCTTAATTTTTATCTGTGAACACTCATAGTTTCTGTAAAATTATGTATAATCGATTATTTTAGATTTCAAGAAGACATAAAAGCTGATTGTTATCTTTTTAACCAATATATTGATGTGAGTTTTCCAGTCGTTTGTGATTCATTTAAATGTTTTTATATATAAAATAAAATAGTTTTGAATATTTAAAAATATTTTATAGAGCTTGGCATAAGACTTTTTTAAGTTTAAAAGTTTTTTCTTCTTCTTTATTAATTTGAATGACAAGTTTTCCAAATCAATAAATCACACTTTTAAAATCTCATTTATTCAAAGAAGAAAAGGTGTTGTAATTAAAAGAATAAACATGTTGATATTTAGTTGTTCTAGCTCATTTTATTGCGAGCTTCTTTTTATTTTCTGCTGCCTTTAAATAAAAAGTACAAGATTTTCCATCTGTTCAAATATTTCACATTTATGGGTCACAGTCGATACAATCGCTAGAGGGCGTGATTTCACCGCTGATGGGAACCACGTGTTTTTGAAACAGCTAAGTACTATTAATATGTGTAGAATTATTTTATGTTTCTAGAACTAGTCACTCCGGCTGATAATTTATTGCAGGTTTAAATGTAAATGGCAGGACGTTCTCGTTTCCGCATGCTCGCAGAGGCCTGGAGCAGATATGTGCTTGCAGCATCAAAGCAGAACTTGTGTGTGCTGACAGAGGAAGGCAGTGGCGGATGGGGTCTGAGTCTGAGTCTGAGTCTGACTGATACATATCAGTAGGCTGCTGTCGCACGGAGGTTTCCGGAGTTGTTCCTGAACGGTGTGTCATTCCGTCGCGCAATGAAGGATCAAAACTACTCCGAAGAAGTTACAAAAATACTGGAGGAGGCCCCCTCCGCTCGCAAAGCACTTTTAGACAACTACAACAATTTATACAAAGTAGCGGAGTACTGCGAGAGCAACTACCTGCAGGTAAGACCCTCACACGAGCTCGAGCAGCTTCACGTCCCACACACAGATTTAATCTGACACCGGTAGAGGAATGATGAGACGTGTCATTTACAAAGCAACTCTTTAATTATTTAACAGCATACTTGAGTGACATTGGCCACAGATTGCATTTTTGCGTTTCTACTGTGCTGGTTTTCTATGATTTTCTTTCATGTAAACGCGGTAGATGTATTGGACCGTTGCGCTCGCGTTTATCGCAAGACATTGCGTCCTAAAAAAGTGGCACTCAAGATAAAATCAGTTAAACAGACCTAGAACCTTGCGTTTGACCTCTGCCCTGCGTCCCAAAACGCGTTGTGTGTGAAAGGCACGTCTAACACGTCTGTGCAGAAATCCGTTTTGACAGTTAGTTTGTAAACAGTACCCTACTCAAATGTGTTATTGAAGGTAAATGCTACACAGATTGGTGTATTTATTTTCCTCAGGAGTGTTTGGAGTCTCTCAGTACACTCTTATTGACTTCACCACTTTGTAAAGCCACAGTTTAAAACTTTTACAGTTTGATCTCACCCGCTCACACTCCTGTTGCTATTTATGAGACTGGTGTTCAATATAAATGTGCTGTTGTACAGCATTCAGGAAGAAAGACATACAAGTGAGAAGATGAAGCAAGACCGTCTTCCTTACAGTAGAGACGGCATCTGACTCGAACCTTGTGTGAGGTCAAGGTTTTTTCACATTACATTTGCTCCCCACAAAGACAGCAAAACAACAGAAAATGCAACAATGCTAAAAGTTTCGCGTTGAGAAGTAGGCGTAAGCCAGTTAATACCATTGGCACAGTTTAAAAACAATAGAAGTAAATGGAAACAAGAACAACAAATGAAAATGACTCTACTTGTGTACACAAAAAAGTTTGTTCCCTTTTCTTTAATTGCTGCAGGATGTTAAGGTCATGTATTACATGCAACACCATGACAGCTAGTATTATTAATGTACATTAAGATGAAGTTGGTTGAAACATGATTTCATATGTCATCTGTGCTCAACGATTTAATTAAAGGACGTTTCTAATTCAGCAGTCTGGAAATGACACCACCAAAGCCCTGGAGGAGACCAAGGCCTTCACTGCTCAGTCCTTGGCTAGTGTAGCCTATCAGATCAGCTCTATGGCCACCAATGTGCTCAAGCTTCTGGATGCACAGACCCTGCAGCTCCGCAAGATAGAGTCCTCCATCAATCAGATCGGACAGGTACCAACCCCATTTTGAGATCATTTTGAACATGTTTTTTTTTGGGATCATATTATCACAATACAGTCATTTTAATCCGTGTAAAGGAGTTCAGTCCTATCATGCTGACTCTGAAACTTTGCCAGCTCCACAATGTCGTCTTTCATTTAATGAAAAATGGAAGTTGTCCTTCAGATACACTGAATTTAGCTGTTTTTTCATGTGCTGGTTCCTTATTGCCCTTAGTAATTGAATACTGGTACAATTAATTTTAATTTTGCCATACGTCACCAGCAAATGTTTACCACATTGACAGCTGGCTTTATAAAAATAAAAATGTACATGAACATTTTAATTTATTCCACTATAGCCCATAAAGCAAAGAATAAATTATTAAATACATATATATATATATATATATATATATATATATATATATATATATATATATATATATAGAATGGATCACACACACCCACC
>NW_015505228.1:485908-500841 GCF_001515645.1 Sinocyclocheilus grahami
ATATATATATATATATATATATATATGTATATAAAGCTTTTTTTGTGTGCAAATATTTGGTTTCTGCAAATTAAATAAAACCTGTTTTGTAGGTATGATAACACTTAAAAACTATAATTGCAGCATTTATATGAATTTCTTTACATTTTTTCATTTTAATTCTATTTTTTAATTTTAGTTTCAAAGTACAATTCTGCATCCTACGTATATAAGATGACTATGTTTTCATTTAGAAGATAAGACTTCTAAATGATTAAGATTATGACCTTCAGTTTTGTGATACATTTTAAGTGAGCAAGAATCTGTGAAGGGGTTAAAAAAAAGACAAATATTTTTCCTGCTTGCTAAAAACTTGTAAGAATGTTGAAGTAAAAAAATAGATTGACTGGTAAATGCTTTCCTACTGTCAAGTGATTAAGGACAGAGTACTGTTGTAGAATGTCCCAAAGCTCAGTGTAGATAGTCACTGTTTGGGGCCCCTGTCACCCGGGTGATAATACTTCATGCCACCACGGCCCCCTCCTTCCCCCTCGATTCCCTTGGCTCCTCTCACTGCGGCTGGGGCTCCAGCACAGCATTCCAGCGCGCTCCGTGCCCAGCCTGCCTAACCAGGTCACCTGAGGCAGGGCTAAAGCGGGGGTAAGCCAGATCCCAGACTTGGAATGAAAGGGCCACTGTTCTCTCGCTCAGAAACAAAGTTTGAACCCTGATTGATGTTCTCCATTGTCTGCCCTGTGCCCAGGAAGAGCTGTAACAAGCAGGCCTGGAATAATAGTGGTCCTTCTCACCCTATTTGAGGGCTCACAGAGGAACGCCAGATTGGTGTTTCAGGAAGTATCTAATGTCTTAGCAAGGCCGAACCACATCAGTTCCTCCTACATGACAAACTAAACTTTTACAGAGGGAGTTGAGTAGACTGGAACAGTCTAATATTTCTATTTTATTTTTAGTTAAGCTTTATTTCAATTAACAGAAATATTTGTAATGATTTTTATTTTTAGTTAACAGCAGGTGTACCATTGTTGAATTGTGAACTAATACATGGTTAGTAAAATAAATGTAAAAATATCAAATTTAATGTTAGTTAATTAATTAATAAAGATGAATGTGAATACATAGCATTTTAAACACATGTATGTGTTATCAGCAACAATAATTTATCAGTCATTATTAATAAATATGCCTAGAACGTCTGCAGTGTTTGATGAAAAATAATTGTACACCTTTCATCAACAGATCCATAGTATAATAAAACTATTTTACTGCAGAATGCTACAAAGACCAGAATCAGGTTTTCCAGAGAACCACTTAATGAGTGATGACAGTGTGGCATGTAGATTGGGAATGTTTATTCATTAAAAAAAATTGTTTTAGAGATTTCTAGGAGTAATTTTCCCCCAATATCTGTACTTGTATATAGACAGTGGACATGCACAGGGAGAAGGTGGCCCGCAGAGAGATCGGTGCTTTCACAGTTGCCAAGAGGGTTCCACGGAGTCATAAGGTTGTCCCCCCAGCAAAAAATAAAGAAGACAAGATCAAGTACTCCCGCACACCCATCTCTTTCTCTAGCCTGGACTCAGTCGGCCATGGCATGAAGGTGAGCACACATATTATTTCATAAAGTGGGTACAGAGCATAGTTTGCCCTTCAAATTGTGCTGCCAAAAGTATGCACTGGGGTGCTAGAATGCTACACTGAGTTATTTATCAGCAGTGCTTTCCCCATTAAATATATACATGGTTTTCTATAGATTTAGTGTCTGAGGGGGAAAAACATTCAAATACAATGGCAAATACATTACTTAGAATGAAGAAGAGACAGTGTTTTTGTATTATCCAAACGTTCAATACAACTATATCAGATTTAATTGCACTTGTTTCCACAGAAATTGCATGCTTGTTGCTTGCTGTACTGATTTTATCATCATAAATATGCAAATAAGAATGTTAACCCGGGGTTTACAGTTGTACAGTGTGAAATCTCAAAACCTGACTACCCAGGATTATTTAGTATCATAGGGTAAAGTACAAACAAAATAGAGGGCTTAAAGTTCTCCGGCACCGTGCCGGTGTTCTGATGATTTGTGCTACCCGCTCAGATTGTGCTACCGCCCATTAAAAAGATAGATAGCACAAATCGATAGTGAAAAATGCTACCTGTCAGATTGTGCTACCGGCATCTTATTCATGTGGTTTGAGGCTATTTTAATGTCTATACCTACCCCTACCTTAAAACATACCTTTAAAACAATGCAAATATATTTTTGGTAGCACAATCTGATAGGTAGCATGTTTCGTCGGTACTGATCTCCGGCGTGCTGCGTTTGGATGCAGGAAAAAAAAGATAGTCTTCCTACATTTAAAAACACTTGTTGATATCACGTTCGACCAATGTATGAGAGGAACACAGCTTTCACTCTCAACCAAACTAACATTACTAGTCAATCAGAAGTTTTTGCTTTTATAAACACGAGATGCGCATTAGTATCCAATAAGAAAAGAAGCCTGGGTCTCGAGCGCGACACATTGAAAAAGCTGCGAGGCACAATGGTCAAAGATTTCCATCTAGCATAATCTATATTTGCATAGAAGAACATTTTATTAAAAAAGCAGCGGAGCTTTGTAAACAGCTCCGAGTAATCACGCCATCTCCATAAGAACGATATGATTTCCAGAACAAATTTACCTGTATTTTTGAAAAGGTCCTGTTCACACATGATCTCTTAATATGTAAATTACCAGTAAAGACTGTGTGTGTGTGTGTGTGAGTGAAAGGGGCTAAACTCTTCCTCTGCCATTTGGGTTGCTTAACATTCATCTGGGAAAACTTTAAACCTATGCCAACACAGGAGAATCCATCAACATTTCTAAATATGCGATTTATTGTACATCGCGATTTTAAAATAATAGTGTCTGACTTTGCATGTGGCCAAATATTAAAATTAAATGGATTTAAAGGGTCATGAAACCCCCTGTTTCAGCACTAGTTAGTTCTCACCACAGTTTTAAAAAACGCTAAAAAAGTGGGCGTGGTGCGCTGAGGAGCGGAGGGGGAAGAGAGGAGACAGACAGCACAGACAGCTTCGGTTTCAGACAGTTTCATTTCGCTCCCATCGAGTTAAAATCACAAATAAATGCACAGCCATTTGCACTCTGCATCGAAAACATATATATGAACGCGCTGTTGCACCTCTGATAACTTTAGGCTTATTCTGTGGCATTTATATAAGCCTTTTGACAGCTTGAGTCACCGAGGTGTATAAACGGTTACACTCACTTAAAGGTGGGGTAAGCGATTTTTCAAAAACGCTTTAGAAAACTGATTCGGGCCGAGTAGCGAAACAAACTTGTAGCCAATCAGCAGTAAGGGGCGTGTCTACTCATGATGTGGAAGAGAGAGCGTTCAGTGCACAGGACGGACATTAGCCGAGCCGAGCGACAGAAAGATAGAGATGGCGGATAAAAAAACAAAAGCGGAAAACGTCTGCGGAACAAAAGAAGGCTTAAGGCAAGAAGTAGGACCCATGTAAATATCGAATCAGCTTTCCAGCGCTGGAGAGAACTCAAGGAGATCGGACGCCGAGGTTGCTTTGTTTCTTCTCGATAGGTAAGTAACACAGTGTCTGCGCCGCAACAGCTGTCTGTCTAGTACACTGGACGTGACAAAGCGACCGTTGAAAATCATTTGAAATTTGTGTCAATACGTCATAAATAGAACGCAGCAGCAGTTTTCTGTCGGGGATTTGTCGTGTCGTGATTATAATGAGTTCTATAGTATTTTGTCTACACCGCGCCACTCGCGTCCGGTGTAGACACGGTGGAACATTGGTTTTGCTTTGTTTCACAGAACGAATCGTTGCGTACGTATGTGTGGGGCGGAGCTATCAAAATAGGGGCGAGACACTTTTGGGGTAGGGGCGTGTTTGTTTTGGTGATTTCAAATGTCAACATTGGCTACCAGAAATCGCTTACACCACCTTTAAGGGAATGAATCGCGTTTGTGCCGAACTCTTATTACAAAGCAAAAACAAACACTCTCCTTCGATCCATGAACATTTCTCTCAGTTAATGTACGCTGTCTCGCAGTCTGAAGCGTCTGTCATAGCAAATCAACACATGCTGTTGTGAATAATTAAGCGAAGCATCTTCTCATAGGATAAGAACACGCAGTCTTATGAATAATTTAATAGACACCGACGCGTCATCGATGTACTTTAGTCCATTGCCACGTCACAAATTGTGACGTCAACACGATGTAGATTTTAAACCCGGAAGATGAAAATAGCACAAAAAAGCTTAAAAAAAAGCCTGTTTTTCACTTAGTTCTATTTGTATTACTAAAAAACATCAGATTACTCACTTGTCAAAATAATCAGTAGATTACTTGATTAGCAAAATAATCATTAGTTAAGCACTAGATTAGTTAAAACATTTCAAAATACAACTGCATTGGTTTACTTTTTGTGATTAAAAGACAAATATTTTGTCATTTGAAAATGTCTTAAAGTATTAAAACATTGTCTCATTCTAGTGAACCAAGTATCTGCGTTTTGTCTCACCTTGTGAGCTAAGTGTATTGTCACACCCCTAGTGTCTAAGAGCGTGATAAAGCTCATAATTTTCCAAGTGTATGATATAGCTTTCATTCTTCAGGTCAATCATATATTCATGCAAAAAAAAATCAGTTTGAATAAGGAAAGCGATAACTTTGCCATAGTATCCTTTCAAATGTTAAAGTTGCCACAGTCATTGCATTCTTTGCATGTGCTGCACTTTATTTGTACCATTTTGTTTTATTAGTTTATTTATTAGAATTTGAAAGATAATAACAACATTGATTGATAAGTGAGATCTGATTTTAGTCCTTGAAAACCAAAAAGGTAGTGCAAGTCCTTGAAAGTCCTGGAATTTTTATTTTTTTGCAGTATCTGTACGAACCCTGTTTAAGTTACCAGTTCTTGGACCATTTTAATGTCTTTGTTGTTGTTAATTGAACTGAACTGTAGTTTTCTGTAGTAAACTGTCTTTGTATTTTTCCTATTTTATATGAATATCCTAGTATTTAATTTACCATTATTTCTTTTGAACAAAACAATTGTATTTAGATTGTAGGTCATCTTTTACCATCCCTTGACAAAGCTAACCAGCAAAACTTGAGATCAAAAGCATCCTAAATGTTACACGTGTTTGCACCATATTGTTAGTGAGTAACCTTTTTTGGTATTGCTGTTTCAAATATCCCACCATAATCTGTAGTCTGAGCCTGTCAAGGGCTAATGGCAATGGCAGATACGTTACTAGTTAGTTTCAAGGAAAATCATTTTCTTTTTTTTGTTTGCCAAATAACCCTGTGTATGTGTCTGCCCCCACAAGCCCCAACCCCTGGAAAAAAGCTCAGGCTCAGGATTTTTATTTTTTTTGCTTTAACCCCTGAAAATGGAATA
This sequence comes from Sinocyclocheilus grahami, assembly GCF_001515645.1. Taxonomy (NCBI): domain Eukaryota; kingdom Metazoa; phylum Chordata; class Actinopteri; order Cypriniformes; family Cyprinidae; genus Sinocyclocheilus; species Sinocyclocheilus grahami. Next base: position 491,355 of record NW_015505228.1, read on the forward strand.
ATATACGCCAAGATCACCCAATGTTTACTATGACTCTGTATTAACAATTAACATTTTGAGATTTTAAGATGAACATTTTAGCTGTTTCTTCATGTAACTTTTAATTTCTTCCCATCACCAAAAGGCAAAATAGTGAAAGTACCATTCGATTTTAGTTTAGCTTTTGTTAGTTTTGTCACACTTGACCACATCCTGTTATACAGCAGTTAGTCTGACATCAATTAACAGTACGCACACACATTCAGATCACTCTTCTTTCCTACCTCCTCTACACTTCTTTACCCTCAAACACACACACAGTTGGCTGGCTACCAGGCACTAAGCAGCGTGGGAAAAGCAGCTAGTCATTAATTGGTGTTACCCATGCTAAGCTATATCATTGATACCCCGCTAGGTCCGTATAGCAGTGAGCAGACAAACAAACACAAAGCTTCAAGAATTTCACCGGAATGCACTTGTCAGGCTTGTAGACACAGAAGACTGTTGAAGCACACATTTATATTAAGTCTAACACGTAGCACACACACGAAGACATAACACATTGCATGCACATGTAAACACAACACACATTTTTACTTGTTGATATACTTATAGAAGGTAGTTTTTCATGTGAAGTGTTATTGTTTTAATCATAAATTGATCCCCTACACTAGGTTAGTGCAAGATTTTTTTACACTCTTCAGCAAGATCATGCATTAAATTGAACAAAAATAAATTTTTCTATTTCAAATAAATGCTGCTTTTTAAACTTGCTGTTAAAAAGCAGCACGACTTCGTTGTGGATCATGTGACACTGAAGACTGGAGTAAGGGCTGGCTGCTGAAAATTTAGCTTTGCCATCACAGCAATAAATTACATTTAAAAAAAATATTAATTATTTTACATTTTAATAATATTTAACAATACTACTTTTTTTACTGTATTTTGACCAAATAAATGCAGCCTTGATAAGCATGAAAGACTTCTTGCAGAAACTTTAGAAAATAAAACAAAACGTAATATAAATTTATATTTATTCACTTCATGTTTGACTGTGAAGCTGAAGTGTGTGATTTCATTAAAAAGAATTACAAAAATAATGATGAAAATGATTCGCACTAGTCAGTCAACCATATTGGTTGAGCCAGTGTTGCTGTGTAGATTTGCTCAAATAAACCGTAATGTATTGATAGCATCACTGAGCCACAGTGTTTACACTTTTTGGGGTTAGTCAGTAAATATAGTTTATATTCCTGGAGTAAATGTGCAGTTATTTTGTTTTCAATATATTCTGCATTCTCAGGAAAACACAGTAAACATGTGAGGTTGGCTATTGCTAATAGAAAGAGTCAGGGTGGTCAGTCTTTAGTTTGCCTGTGGATTGTTTTTGTTTGGATATTATAATTTAGTTCCATTCAAAAATGGCTAATCTGCAGATTTGTTGTTTTCAGGATTCTGGCCAGCCGCAGCTAAAAACAGCTACCATGACGCGGAGCGGCAGCACACTGAGGTATGTCCAGTTCTGTTCACACAGGACGAGTGTCATTTTAGTATTATTATATCCTATTATAGTATATACTATAATAGTTTATATATATACGATAATAGTGTTCATTAATATTTTAAATTACTGTTTATTTTTACATTTTCAATTTTAATTTTAGTTGTAGTCATTTTGCTAGGTGCATTTGTCATATTTACTTTTTGAAATTTAAAAAAAAAATAGGTTTAATTTATTTTTATTTCAGTTTTAGTTTTGGTCATTTTAACACTTATTTTGAGTTAGTTGCGAAGGCAACATTTCTCATTTTTAATGTTTTCTTTAAGTACTTTAAGTTATAATATTCTAATATAAGTTTTCTTTGTTCTAATATTTGTATTTTATTTCAGTTAATGAAAATGATTCTTAATAGTTTTAGTCAACAATAAAACAACATAATATGTGCTATATATTGGGAGTCTGTGATAACTGAGAAGTGTCTGAATATTTTTTCTGCATCTTGCGCCATGAGTGCTGTGATGCTGTTTACTTTTAAAAATATATGGAGACATTTGCACATTTTCATTGTTATGCGGTATCCACCTGTTTTTGATCACAAGTATGCATCCTGTGTTTATTCATCACTTGCCACCCACGTGACCACAGCCACCCTACGAGTAACTACAATGGGAGTTATCACATCTCTTTTTATTCTGGATTAGATCCTCCACCAAAAATGTGTCTGTTGTTCATAACAACAAACAAAAAAAAAGACATCGGATGTATTACTTATACTAACCTCACATGTCTCAGGCTTCTGTTCCTCTTCCTTCTCAGTTAGAGGGCCTTTCTCCAGGAAGTGATTTCAGTTTTGTTTTACCCACTTCCCCTCTTTGCACTGCCTGAAAGCAACACAGTTTGCACTGCGGTAACTTTAGTTTCTCAGAATGAGCATTTGAGTCATGCACGTGTCTTTTTAGAGCAGTGTCCTAAGTGGCTTTCTGTATCAAATACAGAAGTACATGCCTAATATTAACTGTCTGACAGCTCAATATGTGTGTCTATGTCTGTATGTTAATTAAGTCGAAGCAGCCGTCCACCTGAACATGTCCAGTGTCCTGTGGCGCCCACTCTCTCACATGGAGCGTCCCTCACCTCACTCAATGACAAGTCTATTGCGTAAGAGCACTTAAAGTGTTGTATAATTTCGGATTATAATTCTAACATCAGATTTATGTCACTTCTCATAACTGGATGTCTTCCATCGCTGCAGTTCGAGTTTTGGTAAAGCCGTGCCACCTCCTGTAGTGCCCAGCTGGCCCACCAGTCCTGAGGTTGACATCATCAACACGCTGCTGGGTGAAGGGCCTCCTCCACCACCCCCACTGATGGAGGCAGAGGGCGAACAGGATCATGGGCTGGAGACCGGTCCACCCTCACCTCCACCACCTCCTCCCCTCGACTGTACCAACATCCCCCCGCCCCCTCCTATGCCCACCTCAGTGAATACACCTGATCCCAGCAGCCTCGTGACCATACCACCTCCTCCACCAGCTCCACCTCTTGAAACAGGTTAGTCTGTGCTGATTGACAGATTTCTGCATCATCCTATAACCCGGTTACACCATATAGATGTGTACTAGATGACAACTAGATGTGACGTGTGATAAAGGTGAGATCATTTTTTTTGTCCTAACCAGCTGCTCAACTTCTGAATGTAAACTGGCAAATTTTTGGGGGCTGTAAGATTTTTTTTAATGTTTTAAAATAAGTCTTCTCACCAAGGCCAGATTTATGTTGCATTTATTTGATCAGAGAGAATTTAAATACAGTAATATTGTGAAATATTATTACAATTTAAAATACATGTTCTGTATTTTAATGCATTTTTAAATGTAATTTATTCCTGTGATGGCAAAGCTGAATTTTCAGCAATCATTACTGTCTTCAGTGTCACATGATCCTAATGGTAATTTGCTGCTCAAGAAACATTTCTTATTATGAATGTTGAAAACCGTAGTGCTGCTTAATATTTTTGTACAAACCATGATACAATATTTTCCATGATTCCCTGATAAATTTTTAAAAGAAAAGCATTTATTTGATATAGAAATATTTTATAACATTATAAATGTCTTCACTGTCACTTGTGATCAATTTAATGCGTCCTTCCTTGCTGAATAAAAGTATTCATTTCTTTAAATAATATATATTACTGACCCCAAACTTTTAAACAGTAGTGTAAATGCGCATTAAACATGAATTATTATCTGAGAGGTTGTGACTGTTATATTGCAGAGCTGTTTTATGTTAAGTGTGGACAGACTGGTTAAGACTTGCGTCTGAAATTGTGTACTGTACTGTTAGAGTATGTACTACATTTGATATACAAACCCGATTCCAAAAAAGTTGGGACACTGTACAAATTGTGAATAAAAACAGAATGCAATGATGTGGAAGTTTCAAATTTCAATATTTTATTCAGAATACAACATAGATGACATATCAAATGTTTAAACTGAGAAAATGTATCATTTTAAGGGAAAAATAAGTTGATTTTAAATTTCATGGCATCAACACATCTCAAAAAAGTTGGGACAAGGCCATGTTTACCACTGTGTGGCATCCCCTCTTCTTTTTATAACAGTCTGCAAATGTCTGGGGACTGAGGAGACAAGTTGCTCAAGTTTAGGAATAGGAATGTTGTCCCATTCTTGTCTAATACAGGCTTCTAGTTGCTCAACTGTCTTAGGTCTTCTTTGTCGCATCTTCCTCTTTATGATGCGCCAAATGTTTTCTATGGGTGAAAGATCTGGACTGCAGGCTGGCCATTTCAGTACCCGGAACCTTCTTCTACACAGCCATGATGTTGTAATTGATGCAGTATGTGGTCTGGCATTGTCATGTTGGAAAATGCAAGGTCTTCCCTGAAAGAGACGACGTCTGGATGGGAGCAGGTCGTCACATGTGGTTGCCGCAAGCCCGCCGGCCACTCCTTCGTCGAATCCGGCCTCCGCTTACTCAGGCCTGCCGTGTGAAACTACTTTGTTTGGTCTTCCAAAAGAGGACACAACTAGAAATCAGTGGTTAAGTTGTATTTACAACACCGTTCCAGAACAGTTTAACCCAAATATTCAGATGTGTCCAGCGCATTTTATGGAGGACTGTTTCCTGATCCTGGTAGAGTAGACTACAATGCCGGCTGTTCTGACTCACAGACTGTAAGTACGTTGTCATTTTAAGGAGTTGCCACTGATGATTCAAACGAGAGATTTGAGCAGTGTAGAGTAGCGCTTGTTGTTTGTCATTTCTCTGATCACAAATGCAGACATGGTTTTATGTTTACGCGGCGTGATGCAATGCAACACGAAAAAAAAGACATAAGTCATTATAATCCGTAATTATGTCCCCACTGGATGCAACAAATGCCTCGTTTGTAATGGGTTTCATTGGTTTTGTCTCATTGCTCCATCACAGTAGTGTTGGGTCGTTCTTGAACGATTCGGTCATTTGAACGAATCTTTAATGTGACTCGGGAAGAACGAGTCGTCTCGGGGAGTGATTCGTTCAGTCGCGCATGCACAACATCCTATAGGTTCTGTACTGGAATTAGTCAAGTAGTTCACCTGGTTCGAGTCTTCGGGTTTGAGTCGTTCGTTCATCACGTGACAGCCCCTTAAGTTTAACCAATGCAGTCTGAGCCGGAAAGCAGGAAAGAGAGTTCATCTCTCGAAGACTTGTCAGATAAGAGGTGAGGTGAGGTGAGCTAATCATAGACTGAAGACCCAGAGACCCAGGGAAGTAATCTTTTCTGTTTCTTATAGCAGTTTTGTATTGTTTGTAGTGTGATCAACGTTTGCGTAAGTAGTATACGTATTAGGTAGTATACGTATTAGGGAAGTAACATGTAACATTTTAATTATATTTTGCTAAAATGAACGAAATGACTCGAAAAAAGATTTGTTCATTTTGCTGAACGAGACTCAAAGGTCCGAGTCTGTAAAATGATCCGAACTTCCCATCACTACATTATAGTATGGTAAGGGGCGTAACTTTTCTGTCACACGCTTGAGGTATTCGGCCAATCACAACGTACTAGATAACTGGCCAATCAGAGCACACCTCGCTTTTCAGACCGATGAGCTTTGTAAAAATCGACGTGTTTTAGAAAGGCAGGGGCATAGAGGAGAAACAATAATGTACATTGTGGAAAATAATGTGTTTTTTGAACCTTAAACCGCATAAACACATTTCTTTACACCAAATACACAAAATAATGTTCTTTTTAGCAACATCATATGACCCCTTTAAAACAGTAATGATATATATGACTAAACACAAGAAAAAAATTATAAACTATCCACAAAAAATTATAATAAAAAAAATAAAGTATGTTCTGAACATACAAATGTGCTGTAAGAATACAGTCCAGTCAGTTGGCATATTTGTACTCTGTAGTGAAGTCAGAGAAAAAGAATCCTATGACAGTAGTTAAAAATTGAAAATTCTATAATGTAATAAAATTGAATAGAGCATTTTTGTGTCTAGTGGCTGAGGAGAATGGATTTCCTCTACCAGAAGCTCCCAGTGACATGCCTCCTCCACCAGCCCCTGATGGCCTTGATCTTCCAACCCCACCACCTCTGCCGTGTGACGAGAACTTTGAAGGTACAAAAGTGGCAAAACAAAAGCACGTTTGTCTAAAGGTGGTATTTTGTTTTGTATGATGCATTATATCTTGCTCCAGAATGCTCAGTTTGTATGATTACATGTTTGCTTTGTCTTACAGGCAGCTTATCTATGCTTTTTATCTTTGTGTTGCTTTTGTTTATTTCTGTGAGCTTTTATACTCCATGCTCTTATTTTCACACTTGTCTCTCTCTCTCTTCTCACTCAGCTCTGCGCTCTCGCCGCTCACGGGTGCGACGTCATCCTCCTAGCTCTCGCTCGCTGTCTCTGAGGGTCCGCATGGGCCCCAGCGCTCGCTCGCTGTACACGCGCTCGCTTTTTCTGCCTTCTGCTCAATCACGTAAGGCCCCACTCCTTCCTGAGACCCGATTCATTAAAACCACCCCTCAGATTTCATTGATAGTTTCTTATTATGATACCAAATACATTGACACCACATACCAAAAATAGATTCTTATTTAGCCATGCACACCATCCAAAGACCATTTAGTTCACTTTTATTGTTCAACCCTTAAAAAAAATCTCAAATGTGTTCCCTTGATAAACCCCTGTCAGTCATGATACCCCCACCCCCTCCATACCCGCCTCCTCAGGCTCCGCCGGTTTCGTTCAGCCCATTCTGCAGGATCCCTGCCCGTCTTGAGCACCTGGGTAAGTGAGGCCTCTTTGTGCGTTGCTGTCTGACTCTCTTCTCTTCCTTCATATTTGCCACTTACCTCTCTTCAGCAAGCCAAATCAGCACATAATATGACCTCATATCACACCATCCTGCACACAACAGGACACTGGATCTACATCCTCAGCCAAGTTAGATCTCTCTCTTAAAAACTCAAATGAGTTGAGTGATCTTAAAGGGATAGTTCAGCCAAAAATGAACAGTCTGTCATCATTTACTCACCATCATGTCAATACAAACCTGTACTCAACTCACCTTTTAAGACTTGAATACACTACATCTGAATAGATTTTAAAACACTTACTGATTTAAACCGTTACAAAGAACTGTTCTAAAATCGGCTGAAAATATCAGACATGTTTGATATCCTCCGGCTGGATGGAATCAAAGTCTGAAGCTAAAAAATTGGACTCTAAATTTCTATTAAATCTGTCAACTCAAATTGTTATTAACTACAACTATTAACAAAATTGAAAAGCAGGTGCTCAACCAACTGTAGAAAACTTAATAAACAAATAAATAATAAAAATAAACATTTCAAAGGAAAAAGTCAAATTTCGACCAACTTAATCAGACATCCTAAACTATTAAATATTGTTTTACATTTTTTTTTTTTTTTAATCTTACCGACCCCAAACTTTTGAACCGTAGTGTAACATTGCACATGGTGCACAGTTCAGGTGTGGACAGCCTGGTTAGGACTGAAATTGTGTGACTACTATATGTATTACAGTTGATGATTAACTATTATTAAAAAGACTGACCTATAAAATGGATCTAAAACAAGAAAAAAATTATAAAATGTACACAAACAAATGCATACAAATACATGTTGTAAAAAAACAGTCCGGTCTGTAGACATTTTGGACGCTGTAGTGGAGTCAGAGGAAAATAAACTAACACTGGTGCATTATATTCAGTCTTCTGAAGCCATATGATAGCCTTTTGTTTGTCTTTGGTGAACTATCTCTGTAAAGATGAAGTGTGTCATTTCAAGTGTCAAAAATGAAATTGTGAAAATAACTGCAATAATTATTCATAATTGTATTTTTATAAAATTAGAGATGCATTGTTGTTAGTTGTATTGTTTGATGACCAGTGTAGGCGTCCATATGTTGAACGGAAATCACCCACGTCTCCTTCAAACACACTTGTGATCACGAAGTGTGCATTTGCACGTTGTCAGTTTGTTAATGTTTTGTGTCGATGCACATTTAGACCTTGAGATTCCAGCACCGCCCCCATCGCCACCACTAGACGGTTTTGACAACTTTGAAGGGTTGCCCCCTCTACCTCCTCCTATTGATTATGACATAACTGCACCAGCCGACTATTTGGATAAAGGTAGGCTCATTTATGATGACTCGTTCAGGTAAAGAATTGAAAATGACTGTATTGACAGCCAAGACAGATCATTTTGTAATTACACACTCAGAACATGAGATATTAAATATATCTTCAGGTACTGATTTTTTCATTGTGATTCTTTTTCCTACCAAGTGGTGGCACTATATAACTACGACACAGGCAAGCCAGGTGACCTGGTGTTTCAGGAGGGCGATATCATCTACCTCACCAGCAGGAATGAGGATGGCTGGTGTGAGGGCTTTCTCAATGGAGTAAAGGGATATTTTCCTGGCAACTATGTGGAGTCCTGGTTGCCGCAAGCCCGCCGGCCACTCCTTCGTCGAATCCGGCCTCCGCTTACTCAGGCCTGCCGTGTGAAACTACTTTGTTTGGTCTTCCAAAAGAGGACACAACTAGAAATCAGTGGTTAAGTTGTATTTACAACACCGTTCCAGAACAGTTTAACCCAAATATTCAGATGTGTCCAGCGCATTTTATGGAGGACTGTTTCCTGATCCTGGTAGAGTAGACTACAATGCCGGCTGTTCTGACTCACAGACTGTAAGTACGTTTTCATTTTAAGGATTTGCCACTGATGATTCAAACGAGAGTTTTGAGCAGTGTAGAGTAGCGCTTGTTGTTTGTCATTTCTCTGATCACAAATGCAGACATGGTTTTATGTTTACGCGGCGTGATGCAATGCAACACGAAAAAAAAGACATAAGTCATTATAATCCGTAATTATGTCCCCACTGGATGCAACAAATGCCTCGTTTGTAATGGGTTTCATTGGTTTTGTCTCATTGCTCCATCACAGTAGTGTTGGGTCGTTCTTGAACGATTCGTTCATTTGAACGAATCTTTAATGTGACTCGGGAAGAACGAGTCGTCTCGGGGAGTGATTCGTTCAGTCGCGCATGCACAACATCCTATAGGTTCTGTACTGGAATTAGTCAAGTAGTTCACCTGGTTCGAGTCTTCGGGTTTGAGTCGTTCGTTCATCACGTGACAGCCCCTTAAGTTTAACCAATGCAGTCTGAGCCGGAAAGAGAATTGATTAGTTCATCTCTCGAAGACTTGTCAGATAAGAGGTGAGGTGAGGTGAGCTAATCATAGACTGAAGACCCAGGTAAACAATGAAGTAATCTTTTCTGTTTCTTATAGCAGTTTTGTATTGTTTGTAGTGTGATCAACGTTTGTGTAAGTAGTATACGTATTAGGTAGTATACGTATTAGGGAAGTAACATGTAACATTTTAATTATATTTTGCTAAAATGAACGAAATGACTCGAAAAAAGATTTGTTCATTTTGCTGA
>NW_015505228.1:519077-545960 GCF_001515645.1 Sinocyclocheilus grahami
GAGCTGATCCGTGCTGGTTGCTGAGGAAATACATCAACTTCGCGCTATCGATCGCCGGATCGGCTTTCACCATGGACGAAGCGGAGTCCAGCCCGGGGTCGTCACATGTGGTTGCCGCAAGCCCGCCGGCCACTCCTTCGTCGAATCCGGCCTCCGCTTACTCAGGCCTGCCGTGTGAAACTACTTTGTTTGGTCTTCCAAAAGAGGACACAACTAGAAATCAGTGGTTAAGTTGTATTTACAACACCGTTCCAGAACAGTTTAACCCAAATATTCAGATGTGTCCAGCGCATTTTATGGAGGACTGTTTCCTGATCCTGGTAGAGTAGACTACAATGCCGGCTGTTCTGACTCACAGACTGTAAGTACGTTTTCATTTTAAGGATTTGCCACTGATGATTCAAACGAGAGTTTTGAGCAGTGTAGAGTAGCGCTTGTTGTTTGTCATTTCTCTGATCACAAATGCAGACATGGTTTTATGTTTACGCGGCGTGATGCAATGCAACACGAAAAAAAAGACATAAGTCATTATAATCCGTAATTATGTCCCCACTGGATGCAACAAATGCCTCGTTTGTAATGGGTTTCATTGGTTTTGTCTCATTGCTCCATCACAGTAGTGTTGGGTCGTTCTTGAACGATTCGTTCATTTGAACGAATCTTTAATGTGACTCGGGAAGAACGAGTCGTCTCGGGGAGTGATTCGTTCAGTCGCGCATGCACAACATCCTATAGGTTCTGTACTGGAATTAGTCAAGTAGTTCACCTGGTTCGAGTCTTCGGGTTTGAGTCGTTCGTTCATCACGTGACAGCCCCTTAAGTTTAACCAATGCAGTCTGAGCCGGAAAGAGAATTGATTAGTTCATCTCTCGAAGACTTGTCAGATAAGAGGTGAGGTGAGGTGAGCTAATCATAGACTGAAGACCCAGGTAAACAATGAAGTAATCTTTTCTGTTTCTTATAGCAGTTTTGTATTGTTTGTAGTGTGATCAACGTTTGCGTAAGTAGTATACGTATTAGGTAGTATACGTATTAGGGAAGTAACATGTAACATTTTAATTATATTTTGCTAAAATGAACGAAATGACTCGAAAAAAGATTTGTTCATTTTGCTGAACGAGACTCAAAGGTCCGAGTCTGTAAAATGATCCGAACTTCCCATCACTACATTATAGTATGGTAAGGGGCGTAACTTTTCTGTCACACGCTTGAGGTATTCGGCCAATCACAACGTACTAGATAACTGGCCAATCAGAGCACACCTCGCTTTTCAGACCGATGAGCTTTGTAAAAATCGACGTGTTTTAGAAAGGCGGGGCATAGAGGAGAAACAATAATGTACATTGTGGAAAATAATGTGTTTTTTGAATTATAGTATGGTAAGGGGCGTAACTTTTCTGTCACACGCTTGAGGTATTCGGCCAATCACAACGTACTAGATAACTGGCCAATCAGAGCACACCTCGCTTTTCAGACCGATGAGCTTTGTAAAAATCGACGTGTTTTAGAAAGGCGGGGCATAGAGGAGAAACAATAATGTACATTGTGGAAAATAATGTGTTTTTTGAACCTTAAACCGCATAAACACATTTCTTTACACCAAATACACAAAATAATGTTCTTTTTAGCAACATCATATGACCCCTTTAAAACAGTAATGATATATATGACTAAACACAAGAAAAAAATTATAAACTATCCACAAAAAATTATAATAAAAAAAATAAAGTATGTTCTGAACATACAAATGTGCTGTAAGAATACAGTCCAGTCAGTTGGCATATTTGTACTCTGTAGTGAAGTCAGAGAAAAAGAATCCTATGACAGTAGTTAAAAATTGAAAATTCTATAATGTAATAAAATTGAATAGAGCATTTTTGTGTCTAGTGGCTGAGGAGAATGGATTTCCTCTACCAGAAGCTCCCAGTGACATGCCTCCTCCACCAGCCCCTGATGGCCTTGATCTTCCAACCCCACCACCTCTGCCGTGTGACGAGAACTTTGAAGGTACAAAAGTGGCAAAACAAAAGCACGTTTGTCTAAAGGTGGTATTTTGTTTTGTATGATGCATTATATCTTGCTCCAGAATGCTCAGTTTGTATGATTACATGTTTGCTTTGTCTTACAGGCAGCTTATCTATGCTTTTTATCTTTGTGTTGCTTTTGTTTATTTCTGTGAGCTTTTATACTCCATGCTCTTATTTTCACACTTGTCTCTCTCTCTCTTCTCACTCAGCTCTGCGCTCTCGCCGCTCACGGGTGCGACGTCATCCTCCTAGCTCTCGCTCGCTGTCTCTGAGGGTCCGCATGGGCCCCAGTGCTCGCTCGCTGTACACGCGTTCGCTTTTTCTGCCTTCTGCTCAATCACGTAAGGCCCCACTCCTTCCTGAGACCCGATTCATTAAAACCACCCCTCAGATTTCATTGATAGTTTCTTATTATGATACCAAATACATTGACACCACATACCAAAAATAGATTCTTATTTAGCCATGCACACCATCCAAAGACCATTTAGTTCACTTTTATTGTTCAACCCTTAAAAAAAATCTCAAATGTGTTCCCTTGATAAACACCTGTCAGTCATGATACCCCCACCCCCTCCATACCCGCCTCCTCAGGCTCCGCCGGTTTCGTTCAGCCCATTCTGCAGGATCCCTGCCCGTCTTGAGCACCTGGGTAAGTGAGGCCTCTTTGTGCGTTGCTGTCTGACTCTCTTCTCTTCCTTTATATTTGCCACTTACCTCTCTTCAGCAAGCCAAATCAGCACATAATATGACCTCATATCACACCATCCTGCACACAACAGGACACTGGATCTACATCCTCAGCCAAGTTAGATCTCTCTCTTAAAAACTCAAATGAGTTGAGTGATCTTAAAGGGATAGTTCAGCCAAAAATGAACAGTCTGTCATCATTTACTCACCATCATGTCAATACAAACCTGTACTCAACTCACCTTTTAAGACTTGAATACACTACATCTGAATAGATTTTAAAACACTTACTGATTTAAACCGTTACAAAGAACTGTTCTAAAATCGGCTGAAAATATCAGACATGTTTGATATCCTCCGGCTGGATGGAATCAAAGTCTGAAGCTAAAAAATTGGACTCTGTGACCACCATACACTACGCAATTTTCTATTAAATCTGTCAACTCAAATTGTTATTAACTACAACTATTAACAAAATTGAAAAGCAGGTGCTCAACCAACTGTAGAAAACTTAATAAACAAATAAATAATAAAAATAAACATTTCAAAGGAAAAAGTCAAATTTCGACCAACTTAATCAGACATCCTAAACTATTAAATATTGTTTTACATTTTTTTTTTTTTTTAATCTTACCGACCCCAAACTTTTGAACCGTAGTGTAACATTGCACATGGTGCACAGTTCAGGTGTGGACAGCCTGGTTAGGACTGAAATTGTGTGACTACTATATGTATTACAGTTGATGATTAACTATTATTAAAAAGACTGACCTATAAAATGGATCTAAAACAAGAAAAAAATTATAAAATGTACACAAACAAATGCATACAAATACATGTTGTAAAAAAACAGTCCGGTCTGTAGACATTTTGGACGCTGTAGTGGAGTCAGAGGAAAATAAACTAACACTGGTGCATTATATTCAGTCTTCTGAAGCCATATGATAGCCTTTTGTTTGTCTTTGGTGAACTATCTCTGTAAAGATGAAGTGTGTCATTTCAAGTGTCAAAAATGAAATTGTGAAAATAACTGCAATAATTATTCATAATTGTATTTTTATAAAATTAGAGATGCATTGTTGTTAGTTGTATTGTTTGATGACCAGTGTAGGCGTCCATATGTTGAACGGAAATCACCCACGTCTCCTTCAAACACACTTGTGATCACGAAGTGTGCATTTGCACGTTGTCAGTTTGTTAATGTTTTGTGTCGATGCACATTTAGACCTTGAGATTCCAGCACCGCCCCCATCGCCACCACTAGACGGTTTTGACAACTTTGAAGGGTTGCCCCCTCTACCTCCTCCTATTGATTATGACATAACTGCACCAGCCGACTATTTGGATAAAGGTAGGCTCATTTATGATGACTCGTTCAGGTAAAGAATTGAAAATGACTGTATTGACAGCCAAGACAGATCATTTTGTAATTACACACTCAGAACATGAGATATTAAATATATCTTCAGGTACTGATTTTTTCATTGTGATTCTTTTTCCTACCAAGTGGTGGCACTATATAACTACGACACAGGCAAGCCAGGTGACCTGGTGTTTCAGGAGGGCGATATCATCTACCTCACCAGCAGGAATGAGGATGGCTGGTGTGAGGGCGTTCTCAATGGAGTAAACGGATATTTTCCTGGCAACTATGTGGAGTCCACCGCTTAACTGGCCATAAGAAGCCAGAATGTCAGTGAATGAATTACTGCGACCGAAGGCACCTTGAATTTCTATTTCTAAAGTAAAACAGTGAAATCAGCTGTATGTTTGAAACTGCGGAAATGTTTTTATACTATGTTGACCTTTTAAAACATTTAAAATGGAATTAACATGCTGACTGTTTCCAGCAGAGATGAGTTTGTATTTTAAAGTTTACTTTGGTCTTAAATGATGATCATAATTGTTCTCAGGACTTTTTAAGTTATAATCGTAATGTACAACATATTAAGAAACTTTAGGTGTATTTGAAAAATTCACAAAGTCGTGTTAAATAGTGGATGTTTAGTGGTTAATTCTGTAAACATATTTTCATGGTTTGTTTGAATAGACAATTGTGCAAAGTAAATAATGAAATAATATATATGTGTAATATATTATAATGCACTTTCCTAATTAACAACTTTTATTACTTATGATAAATTACATTTAATTGGTAACATTTTCTTGATTCCCTTGCAAATATAGTATTTTCCCAAACATTGTATGCTCTATTTAGTGAAATAAATGTTAATGTGCACCACATTGGCCCAATTCAGTCACAATTTCAATGTTTTATGATACCAACTTAGCATTTACAGTCCATCGAATCAATAAACTGTTGACAGTAATGTCTGGGAATGAAGTTGCATTTGTTTTATGTCATTTCTAACCATCCACTCTCTTTTCACTTTATTTATAAGATCATTTGACCTCTTCGTTTTACATTGATGCATTTAGCAAACACTTTTATCCAAAGCGATTTACAAAAGATAAAACAAAAGCAGGTTGTCAAGGAACCAACACAATTCATAATATACAATGGCAGGTTTATTTGACAACTAGATTAGGAGTTCATTCATGGGGAACTGGCTCATCAGCACCATTCTTAAACTTAAGTGTGTTTCTCTTTATTTCACATAAATGAAAGGGAAAATTCTGGGCAGATATAATTATGTATTTGGAGTGAGCACAGCTGTTTTGAACACTGAGGTACTGGAGTCACTACCAGGCATCTTAACTAGATTAAATAGTAAGACTTTCTTGATCAGCTGTCTTTGCCAGAAAGATCATATTGATCCACCAGCTGTACCAAAACCTAACCAACACAAACCAGCCTGTTGTAAGGAAGCTTTCACTTTTCTCAGGGAGAGGCAGTATAATGATATAGGCAATATAATGCCTGTTCTTTAATGGTAAGGTAATTTAGGTAAATAAAAGACAAATAATGAAGCACACTGTTGATGGTGTACTCTTAGAAAAACAAAACGGTCACTGGGTATGGTACCTTTTTAAGTGCTGCAAAAACAAAATATCCATACAGGAAACACCTGTTATATAGGTACTGTGTCTTTAAACACCAGACAGTCACCATAAAAGTGTTCAAACTTCATTATCAGCACTTTAAACCCTCCCTCAGATAAGACCCAGTCTCAAATCAGAGCAGTGCATTCAACATCTACTTTATTGTCGTCATCACCTGTGTTCTTTGAGGTAAGACTTCTACTTGTTTTTCAGAGATGTGCTTGAAAACTTGCTGGGTATAAGAAGGAATCATTTTACTAACTACATAAAATGTGTATGATGTTCACCTATGCTAGTAGAATATCACTGACATGTGACTGGGCTTGTATAAATATACTGATCTGTAGGCTTTTTAATAATGTTCAAGGCAGTTTTTCGACAGCTTCAGTGTTTGTATATTAGCAAGAGTTTTGTGACTCCCTTTGTTGGCTGGAAAGGACAGGTGAGGTCTAAAACACACTGCTGGCAGTAAGTGAAAATGGGAGAAATCAACATGGCAGCTGTTTTATGGTGTCAGTGGAAGTGTTTCTTGATGGGTGTTGAAGGGGTGCTGCTCTAACACATAGGCCTACAGCAAGGCGTTCACAAAACTTTACAGGGCCTGTGACAAAATGTTTAGCCCACTTGGGCCCAATGAGTAAGCTATCCCATATAGATGACCTTGGTGGCCCTCAGCAACAGCCTTGACTTATAGTAAAAGACCAATTATGAATGGAAAAGCTTGTTATTTACCTCCAAAGAGTTTGAAATATTTATATATATATTTTGCTTTATAACTGTGGTTTGTTATCATTTATCTGTCCTCATTACAGAATTGGGACATTTCCGGTTAGCGTCACTGTCTTGACTCATTAGGTTACAAAAGTTTATTATGGGGGTTAAATATTCACACATTGATTTTCAAAGGTCTATGAATTGCAAAATTCTTTATTTACTTAACATTTACTTATCAAATGATATACAAGCCTTGTGGAATTCCAGATTTCTAAGAGAAACGAATAAAATGAAGGGTTTTGTATGTTTTTGCAAAAAAAAGATGCATTTCAACAAAGTACTGTACAATATAAATTTGCCTCTTAAATGGTTGAGGTATGAAAGACTATTATATTTGATAATTATATCAAGCTCTTGCCTGTCCAGTCCACAATGAATTCAATATTTTATGTATATTAATGATTATAGACAAATTAAATGTCATCATCCAAATATAATTTATTTCCTAACAGAGTTGCTTCTGAATTGTGAATTTCTTCATTGCCATGGAGAGGAGTGATGATACATTTTTAGTATTTAAGTATGTATACCGACTTTCAATACTCTTTTATAAAACAGAACACACATAAGATCTGTTCCAAAACCATACAAATTATGTTATTGTGTGTGTGTGTGTGTGTGTGTGTGTATATATATATATATATATATATATATATATATACGCACAATAATGTACAATTAGTATACTATATATTGTGTTATTTTAACCTCACATTAAATTTACATTAAAAACATGCCTGTTTTCCATTGTGCAATTTTTACATTTGAAGATCATAAAATGTATGATATTTTGTATGTAATTATTCTCTTATGTATCTGTAGTTTATTTCCACATTCCGGAAATTTGAAAAATATCCATTCACGCTCTATCTTCTCTTTATCTGTAGGATATATGAATGGTTTATGTTCTTTATCATCACTCACAACTTCAAATCACATGAGCACACATGCTCACACTCATGCTGTATCTTAACACAGCTCAATCGATGTTGTTTCAGGATCTTCATACCTATCGTAACCTTTGGGTTTTTGTCGATCTGCTGTGCTGGCTGCTGTAAAGTATTCCAGCGAGTTCGTAAGGAGCGCGTGGAGCATGTGCAGACTCAAGTTCGAGCCGTGGATCAACCGTCTGTCTACGTCATTCCCATCTCTCTGTCTGAAGATGAGCTGCACAGACCACCGCGCTACAGCACTGTACAGTTCTGCGAGCTGCCCCCTGCTTATCACGAGGTAACCCTGAAGATATTGTGGAAAACACTGTAAAACAATTCAGTGGCTTTGTAAATATTACATGAATAACTTAAAGAAATAGTTCACCCAAAAATGAAAAGTCTGTCATCATTTACTCTCCCTCAAGTTGTTCCAAACCTGTATTGAGCATCGTTCTTCTGTTGAACAGAAATATATATATATAAATATATTCAATCAATATATTATGTAATCAAAATATAATAGCCTACTGACCAGTTAGACAATTATTACTCATTTCAATATTTTTTGCCTTTAACAACAACTTATAAAATATATGTGTGCTATTGCTTGCTAATAATCATAGCTACATTTTTAAAGCTGCATTTTTAATGTATTCAAATGAATATATATATATAGGCTTTGCTCTAATGTTTGAGTCAAATGAACTTTTTGGGTCTTATAGTGCACTTAGTTTTATTTGTCATGGTACCAAAAGTAGTTATTCTTGTCTACTTTTATTCAGTTTTCATTTATTCAATTCATAAGGTATATGGATTCATTGATTTCACAGCTTTAAAGTGTACTCAGTATTTTAAAGTGTATAATATTTCACCAAAAAAACAAAAAAAACATCAAGCACACCAGTACATTAAGTTCAAGTTGTTAAAATATCTTGTCCTGAAATGTTTAAATGAGCTCTTTGTCCTCACTGGTAATGATGATTAATTCCTGCTTCTGCAGTTGAATCTGAAGCCCGAGGCCTTTCCTGTGGAACCCCCTCCTGCATATTCAGAATCTGTCTCTCCTTCACCCTCACATTCATGATCATAAGCGCATCTCAAGCACTTGGACTGGTTAAAGGAAAAATAAGAAGCAACGTCATATTCTCATGACTTTTCCAAGGACTACTACTCATGCTACCTATACAAAGGTTTAAATGGTGAGAAAGATAATGTCACAGTTATAATGTCACTGTGACTCTGATGGGATTTTGAACATGTCCTGCAGGGTCACAAAGACAGTTTTGCACAATGAGCAGCAGAACTTGGTTAAAGGTTTAAAAGTATATATGTTTTGTTTTGTGAATATTTATCAATTTTGTACATGCTATAGCTAAACTTTTTTTGTTAACTTTGTGAAATGTGTTCATTTATAAGAAATGTTGTAAATGGTTGACCTGTTGTAAATTGTACAGCTGAAACTGTATGATTAAAATAATGTTGTATAAACACTGGCTCTTAATAATATCCTCAATATATACCTGAGAATATGTTAATGTTATCGAGAGATAAGAAACGATGTGTAGTATAAGCCATCTTTCTTACTGTCACTCTTCATAGTCAACATGCCTCCTGAGCTGCAGCCTCAGGAACCAAAGACTAGAGCATTACCACTGCCACTGCCCTCATGGTCCTACACAGACATAAGCCAATGCATTTATTATAACTCATAAAATATGAACCATACAGTGGGTACGGAAAGTATTCAGACCCCCTTAAATTTTTCACTCTTTGTTATATTGCAGCCATTTGCTAAAATCATTTAAGTTAATTTTTTTTCCTCATTAATGTACACACAGCACCCCATATTGACAGAAAAACACAGAATTGTTGACATTTTTGCAACAACACCTTTGGAGAATTCACAGCTTTGGCTATTTATGAAGGTGCATTGACAGTTAAATACACAGTCACATAAGTGCAATTTTGTTAGTAATCAGAATATGTAAAACCAAAAGATAAAAATAAATACATATATATATATATATGTAAAACCAAAAGATAAAAATAAATACATATATATATATATATACAAAATAAAATAGAAAAATGCAACATAAAAGCATAGTTTTTCTATCTACCTCTTCAAACACTTTAATGTCAGCAAATGTTATATAATTGCATACAGTCATATTGCCAAGTGTTTCTCTCTTTCTGTCCATTTATTGATTTAATATGAAATATTTGTTTCATTGATGTAATTAATTGATTTCTTATTAAACATCTACCACCAAATTAAATAATGCCATTTCATTATTTACATGGGCTACTTATAATTTAGAAATAATATTTTATAATCAAACTGCATCATTTCAGAACATTTCAGTTTGTGGCATGTTTTATATTATATGCAAATCCAAGAGGCTTGCGAGTTCTAGATTAGAAAACATGCTTAAATAATAACTTTTTACTACCATCCTCATTTCTCATGCCACATAATCTATAGACGTGTAAAAGCTTTTACTGTGCCTGTGTTGTAAGTGCAATGGAATTATGGTTGCATTGGAATGTTTACTGGTACAAAGGTCTACATTAGTACTGTACCTGTGCATCACGACTTACGTAGACTATTGTAGACATCACGTCTTAACTCGGTGGAAAAAAAAACATAAAACACGCCCATGTCATCATATGACTAAAATATTCTCAGAAATGACACCAATGATCTGCCGTCATCCACTTCTACTATATGACCAATAGAAACATAAAAAGATAGCCATTTCCTGTTTGCTTGTAGTTTACTGGATAAAATATGTTTTTGAAATATGAAAATTGAATAAAGTATTGAATATACAAATGGAAGACTGTGGGTCCAGTGAGGTAACTTCATGCATGGCCTCTCACCGTTTTCTCAGAGATACTGGGTCAATAAAAGTAAATGGCTGAAAATATCTGAAGTGCAAGGTCAACTTGACCTGCTGCAGAGAATGACTTGCTTTCAGGCTATAAATGATCTTCTCTTAATGAACAGTTTGGCCATTTTAAACATTTCTGCTTTCATACAGTATCTGCATTTCTACAGGTTGCCTCTTTACCAGAATACATCCTGTTTTCACCTCCACACGTGTGGGAAGATAAATCAGGTTAGTGAGGGGAGTGGCAATAAGGAGTTGCATAAATACACATTTTTTTTGCATAAGTGAGTTCAAGGAAGGTTTTTTTTAAATAGACTATACAGGTTAAAGGATTAGTTCACCCAAAAAATGAAAATTCTGTCATCAGTTACCCGCTCTCATTTCATGACAAATCTGTACGTGTCTTTATTCTCTTGAGCACAAAAGAAGGTATTTTGAAGAATGTTGGCTGATGGTAGCCACTGACTTCCATAGTATGGGGGGAGGGGGTGGAGGAAACACTAGGAAGTCAGCACTACTGTCAATTTGGTTACCAACATTCTTCAAAATATTTGCTTTTGAGCTCAAGAGAAGAAAGAAACACATACAGGTTTGGAATGACATGAGAGAAGTTTAATTTTTGGATGAACTATCCTTTAACATACTGTGGAGCCGTGAGAGGATTTAGAGCTAGTTTTATTATTATTATAATCATTATTTTAATGAAGCGCACATTACATGCAAATAGATCATCATGGTATCTGATTGGCCAAGAAACACCTGTTAATCACCGTGCATGCGTTCCATAGATTGTTTGACTGAAAACTTGTGTCCTTAGTATTTGTTAATATTTAGTTAGCGTTTTATAAAATACACTCGGGGTTATGCTGCATTATTATAATCATGGTTAAAGAAGTTGCAGCTACTCTAGTGAGACGTACAAAGTACTGTATTCACAGTATAGCGTGGTCTCTCGTACCTTATGCTTAAAGGGTTAGTTCACCCAAAAATGAAAATTCTGTCATTAATTACTCAGCCTCAAGTCGTTCCAAACCCGTAAGACCTTCGTTCATCTTCAGAACACAAATTAAGATATTTTTGATGGAATCTGAGAGCTCTCAGACCCTCCCATAGACAGCTACGACATTACCACAATTAAGGCGTGATGAGCATTGTTTACGTTCAGTAGATAGCTTGAACATGCTGAACGTAAACAGCGCTCATTACGTTGATTATGTTCTGGAGTACTCTCCAAAATAGTGGAAAACGTTAACTCGGGGAGAAGAATTGTTCAATAAATTACGATATCATTGTTTTCTTTGCGCACAAAAAGTATTCTCGTAGCTTCGTCAAATATACGGTTGAACCCCTGATGTCACATGGATTATTTTAAGACGTCCTTCAGTGCGTTGATCGTAGTAATATCCTTGCTGTCTATGGAGGGTCAGAGAGCTCTCGGATTCCATCAAACATATCTTAATTTGTGTTCCGAAGATGGTTTTACGGGTTTGGAACAACATGAGGGTGAGATAATTAATGACAGAATTTTCATTTTTGGGTGAACTATCCCTTTAAATCAAATGGAAAACCAAGCCATTCCCTCCAAATAATGAAACTTTTAATAAAGACTCATTTATAGTCTCTAAACCAGTGATGGGCAAGCTTGGCCCTTCCAGGCCACTTTCCTGCAGAGATTTGGTCCAACCCTGATAAAACTCACCTGCCTGTAGCCTTCTAGTAGTCTTGAAGACAATGATTAGCTGGTTCAGGTGTGTTTGATTAGAGTTGGAGCTAAACTCTGAAGGAAAGTGACCTGGAAGGGCCAAGTTTGCCCACCCCTGCTCTAAACAATACATTTTTATCAATACCGCAACTTGGTTTGTAGACAGAATAATGATATTTAATTTAACAATTCATGTACCTCGATGTTGGTCGGATTTCGGATGAACATCATCGTGTTGCTTCACCACACACTTATTGGCATACATACAGCCTCTGAAGTGAATGTATTTGTGTGACAAACTCTGTCCTCTGCTGGTGAAACCGGTTAAATAATCTGCACAGGGTAAAGTAGGGCTGGACGACGTGACTGTGAACAAACAATTATGTGAGCTGATCTGAATTTAAGATGATAAATCAGTTCATATCTTTATGTTTCCTTTTCGCAGACAGAAAAACACAATATATCATAGGACAACATGAGTTAATTTCACGTTTACTTTTAAAAATAATTAGAAATTTCTTATTCAGAAATCTTAAAAATTACAGATTTATATGGATGCTACTTTAGTTACATTCATATTTGACAAAATGATCAACCAGTGACAGAAGCTCTTAAAGCCAGTGTGTCCAAAACTACAGGCACTTGCCACACAACTGCCACAGGGCCATGCTAACTGAAGACAAAACCTAGTCCTTGACTACCCTGTTGAAAAAAACCAGCATATGCTGGTTAGGTATGTTTTGACGATGGGATGCTGGTTTAAGCTGGTCCTTTGCTGGTTTGTGCTGGTCCTTTGCTGGTTTTAGCTGGTCCTTTGCTGGTTTAAGCTGGTCCTTTGCTGGTTTATGCTGGTCATGTGCTGGCAAAGGACCATCTTAAACTAGCAAAGGACCAGCTTAAACCAGCATTCCAGCGTCAAAACATACCTAACCAGCATATGCTGTTTTTTTCAACAGGGTAGGTCACATTTAGATTGTAAATAAATGACTGTCTCTGTCATTTGCTGAAGAGATTTATCCCATTCATTGAGAATGAAGTCTAGTTCTTGTCTGTGTGGACTCAGTGTCAATCTGGACAGTAAAGTTAATTCATTAGCAACACATATATTGAAGTTAAAAGGTGTATAAAATGCTGTCCGTATTTTTTTTTCTGACTTTGATTGTTAAATCCATTTAATTAATGATTCATTTAGTAACACATTATTTCCCCAAACATTTTATTTCAGAAATCAGGCCATTTACAGATTGTTCTTTTAATCATTCATTGATTTTGCACATGAAACATGACTACTATATACAGTATCTGCCTCTAGCTTATTCCATTATAAATGTAATATCTCACTTATTCCATTATAAATGTAATATCAATATCAAAACTTAAATCCTAACACCTCACACACAGATATAAATGATAAAAAACAAATAAATAAACAATAGCTGCCAATATTCAAGCCAAATGTCATTGGCATGAATGATAATCAGTGAAAATAAATGTAAGAATATTGAAGAATGATCATTCGTAATAAAAAAGTAGAGAGGGTTTGTCTGTAAGAAAAAGAGATATTTTCATCCAATAAGCATATACAGCATTAGAATAAATTGCTGCGAATAAGAGCAGATACACAGATTACATGCAGTCACAACATTTTACACTGACAGCGTGTTCATAGATATTTATATAAAGGTCTTAACACCATGCTCTAGCACTGTTCTTCCCTTCAATTCACAGGTTCTTGTCCAATTTAAGTGTAAAAATGAGGTTTAGTCCAAATCAATAAATAAATATGTATATTGTTTCTAACATATCTAAATATGTAAATATAGTTCACAATGTTTGATATGGTGATCTGCGAAAAGAACCATCTGAAGTCAATGATATGCTGCATTCAGTGACCTTCTGCACAGGATATTGTGTGCAAATATTATCTGCCCACTGTTTCTGTTACTCAGTGTGCTTTCAGTCTGTATATGATCACATTTCCATATATTCCTGTGCTAAATTCAGAAAAAAATTGTGCTGTAATGTGGATGTATATGAAAAAAAAACTGTACGAAAGTCATGTGCCTGACACAACAACAGGAGCTGAGCAAAATAGAGCCTTATAATAAAAATATAATTCAGAGATGAAACACTGTCCGATCATCTACCACCTATGCTAACAGAATTTATGTAGGCCTGTACTAAACTGTGGATTTGAAATTAAAATAATTTTAAAAAAATGTAACTTGTTAAATATACTTGAGAAGCAAATCTGCATAAGATTTGTTTTTAGAGAATACATACTATCATTCAAAATTTGGGATCGATTCAGTTTTTTTTTTAAAGTTTCTTATGCATATCAAGGCTGCATTTATTTGATAAACAATACAGCAAAGCAGTAGCAGTTGTGTAATATTATTACAATTTTTATTTTAAAATGTCATTTATTCCTGTGATATTAAAGCTGAATTTTCAGCATCATTACTCCAGTCTTCAGTGTCACAAGATTCTTCTGAAATCATTCTAATATGCTGCTCAAGAAACTTATCTTATTATCAGTTTTTGTGGAAATTGTGATACATTTTTTGGGGATGAGAAAGTTCAAAAGTACACCTTTTATTTTAATAGAAATCTTTTGTAACATATAAATGTTTTTACTGTCACTTTTAATCAATTATTCAAGTATTAATTTATTAAAATATTACTGACCCCAAACTTTTGAACAGTAGTTCAAGTTTGATCTTTTTTGTTTGTTTGTTTTAACCCAATAAATCTAAAAACCTTTTGAAAAGGTTACATTTAAACAAACAACAACAAAACTATTTATCAATTATAAATTCAAAATATATTCTGCAAATAAAGTCTTGTCTTACAGGATTGCTTCTGAAATAAATTAATCTTTTTCTTTGAGAGACTACTCTTTTTAACTTAATTGTTAAAAGATGTTCAGACATTTTGTATAAAATTAAAGAAAAAATTATCTCAAATTTCAAAAAACATCTGAACTGAAACTTGAATGTTTACTGTAAACAAAAAGATGAGACTGAAGTTCAATTCTGACACGAGTTATCTATTACCTTGGTTCTGAAGTTTGTATCAGTATGTCGCTGTTTTCGTAAAGGGTAGATGCTGATTTCACACACTCACACACGCACTCATATAAGCTCTCTGATCAGTGTACACCCTTGGCACGAGGATGATGATTTAAACCAGTTAACACTGGTATAAAGTGTCACATGAATCATCCACTAGTTGCTGTACTGAGCTCTAAAACACCCACCCAACCGGAACCCACTGCTGAGCTCCCTTTAACTTCTCTAAGGAGGATTTGATGTTCCTGTATGCTTGTTCCAAATCGTCGTTTACTATGGTGAGGTCGAAGTAGTGTCCGTACACTCTCTGAATCTTGGCGCTCTCATCCACCGTCCTCTTCAGCTCTGCGTCCTGTTGAGAAGAGGCAGATGAAGATTTTTAGGATGGGCAAAACTTGAGTTTCAAGAGAACCATGTTTAGTATACAGCTACTAAGTGGGACTTAAAGGGATAGTTCACGCAATGAAAATTACCCCATGATTTACTCACCCTCAAGCCATCCCTAGGTATATATGACTTTCTTCTTTCCGATGAATACAATCTGAGTTATATTAAAAAATGTCCTGGCACTTCCAAGCTTTATAATGGAAGTGAAAGGGTGTTGACATTTTGAAGTCCAATAAAGTCCGTCCATCCATCATAAAAAGTGCTCCACACAGCTCTAGGAGGTTAATAAAAGCCTTCTGAAGCAAAGTGATGCATTTGTGTAATTAAAATATCCATATGTATAACTGGTTACGCTTTATTTTAAGGTGTCCTTGTTACAGTGTAATTATACATTTAAGTACGGAGTAATATTAAATTACTACATGTACTTACTGTATGGTTAGGGTTAGGATTAGGTTTAGGGTTATTTGCATGTAATTATGCATCATTTATTGTTATTATAATAGTACGAACATGTAACATGTGTAACAATGACACCTTAAAATAAAGTGTTACCTTACAACTTTATAAACCGTAATCTCTAGCCCGTAGGATGTAGGTGTAGCGTAAGCTCCAGTGAGAAGATGCTAGTCTCACGAAAACCAAGTTTTGTATACAGCAAAGGAAAACCAGTCTCCTCTTGACTTATATTGAACTAATTTGTGACCGGTGTTTTGTTTTGCTCTCAAAAATATAGACTAAACCCAATCCCTACCCCTAAACCTAACCCTACCCATAATTTATTCCTAAAATCAGTGTGAAATGATAGCTGATTAAGAAGGGTGTAGAAGCACCTAACCCTGATCGTAAGCCTAAAACAGATATTTCCTGAATTGGAATGTTGTTCCAGGATCAACAAGGATGTTGATCCAGGAACATGTTGTACTTGGTGAAATCATGGTCACCATGCTTACGCCTACATCCTACGTCATCCACTGGACGCCACTCTCTTGTGAATGCACGTACAACAGTTAGTGCAAGCTAGATTACGAATTATAAAGTTTTATATATGGATATTTTTGTTACACAAATGTATCGCTTTGCATAGATATGCACATCTTTGGATAGATGTGCTTTATTGGAATTCTAAATCTGAGCACCTAAAGTTTTGAAGAGCAAGGACATTTTTTTAATATAACTCTGAATTGTATTAATTGTATTCATCTGAAAGAAGAAAGTCACATACACCTAGGATGGCTTGAGGGTGAGTAAATCATGGGGTAATTGTCATTTTTGGGTGAACTATCCCTTTAAACTTACTGTTCGGCTTTTGGTCACTCCTGCCTCCACCCCAGATCTGTTCATGGCCTTCAGCACCTCAAACTCTGGGGCTTTGATGAACACCACATACGGCAAAAACTCTGATGTCCTGAGGACTTTTAGGGCCTATGGCAAAAAAATAAAAAATTCTGAATCAAAAAGTGGTTTTCATGAAATACTGTTGTTGATCATCTCCTTAGTTAAAGAGTCCCTTACCTGTGGGTTGACGTCCAGGATACAGATACGTCCAGCCTCCACTACTTCATGGATGGAGTCATTCTTGGTGCCGTAGAGGTTACCGTCATATTCACCATGTTCAAGATAGAGGCCAGCTTTAATATCAGCTTCCATCTTACTCCGGGATGTGAGGGCATACATCATGTTCTCTCTGTCTGCTGATTTGGGCTTCCTAGAGGTGTCTGTGGACAGTTACATGACAGCCCAGATGAATCATTCATTTCTGTTTATTAACAGATTAGCATTACATTTTGGTTGTGTCCAAAAAATCTCTCACACTAAAGGGAAGAAATATTTGCATCAGGAATGACTCTGAACCCCCACAGTAAAGAAAACTGTGTCTAATACACCCAGAGATGACTCACAGGGGACGGTGGTGCCATAGTGCTGAGGGTCTGACACTAGCAACTTATTCTTCAGACTTCGTCGGCCCACTCCAGGTGCACCAATCAGAACCAGCGTCTTCCTGCGAAACGGTGGGACTTTTGCCACCTCCTCATAGATCAGTAACTCATGCCTGTCAAAATCTGTCAGGGATTAAAAAAGAAAGAATGAAAGATTGGAAAACAGAAAAGACATGCAGTTAAAAAAAAAACATGCATTTGAGTCAAAAGAAAACAAACCTGCATTTTTTGTAGTCAGATACATCATTTTCTTCTTCTTCTTGCCAACCATTCCAGTGCAGAGATTGGCTGTAATACACAGTGATATTATTTGTACACAAATATTTACTGCATTACTGAACCTTTAACAAAGTTTGCACCTTAACTGTTTGCATTGCTTTAAAGCAGCACTATGTAACTTTTTCTGTGTTCAAAATGTGCAAAATGTATATAATGAGCGAGCAGTGTTGGGGGTAACGCATTACAAGTAACGCGAGTTACGTAATCAGATTACTTTTTTCAAGTAAGGCGTAAAGTAACGCATTACTTTTTAGTAACGAGTTACTTTTTCAAATAAGTAATGCAAGTTACTTTTTTTCCCCCCAATGTATTGATTGACAGCTCTCCTGTCCCCATGATTACTCTTCTTCTACATTCTACTGTATGGATGTAAATTTACTTTCCCTTCAGCCTGAGGCTTATACAGTTCACTTTTGGTGTGAAAAGGCTTTTATATTTGCCAAAAAAAAAAACAAGTAGTTCCAGTTGGAATGTTCTTCCGCGGGATGTGTGCAGTTCTGTTTATTAACCGCTAGAGCGCCAAAAGTTACATAGTGCTGCTTTAAGAACGTTTGATTAGAAGATTAGACATCGTAAACGTTCATATTAAATCCACCAGGGGGCAGTATGTACAAATCAACCATTCAATAGGGTAGGGTTAAAAAACAATAAACCATATAAACAATAATAATAATGCTTTAATTAACGCATTAAATTGATCAAAATTGATAGTGAAGACATTTACAATGTTAATAAAAATAATACTTCAAATTAATGCAGTTCTTTTGAACTTTCTGTTCAAAGAATCCTGAAAAAAATATTAAGCAGCACAACTTTTACATATTTTTTTTTTGAGAAGTAAATCATCATATTAGAATGATTTCTGAAGGACCATGTGACAATGATGCAGAAAATTCAGCTTTGCATCACAGGAATAAATTATATTTGAAAATATGTTACATTTAAATTGTTTATTATTATTATTACTACTATAAGTATACCTGCTGGTGAAAGGTCAACATCTTTCTTCACAAAAGCTTTCCTCTTCTCCTCCAGAAGTTGACTGGGAATCAGGCCAGCACTGCCTCCCTCTACACGACGTGCCTGTGGAGACATCATGTACAAACAAGTCACTGAGCATATTTTTAGCTTGTTTGTTATTATTTTACTAGGCTGATCAACTTTTATTGAGCGATCTTACATTTTAACTAAAAAGCAGGCGTGACTTTCGGTCCTCAAAAAAAAGGTAAATGAACACATCATTTTTAGCACAAATATACTGTAGTGCTTCTAATTTGACCGACCAACCTGCCACCAGTTCACATCTTCCTGGTTAACAATCTGCAGAATGTCTCCGCTTGAGAACTGTAGTCCCGCCTCCTTGCAAGGGATGAGGTTGTCATTGGCAGGGTCATAATCACAATGGCACTTCACAAAAACCTGCAGAGACAAGGATAAGCGTGATCATGATTGAAACACGTTAAAGTTACTGATGTGAACTATTTCCAGTTGTGCGTTACTGATTACAAATTACATGACAGAAACTGCTGGTGAGTGCAGCTCCATAAAACTGGAAGACTTTCCATATGTATATGAGGTAATATTTTAGTAAGGAAAATGTAATGAAGAAAAAAAAAAGAATTAGAGAGAATCAATAAATTATGAATTATTTACTGCCATTGTGTGAAAAATAACTAATCAGGTAACCTATCAAAAAAATGGATTTTGAGCATTTTAAAATTTAAGAGCTTCATTTTTGTAGTCTGATTACGTAATCCAGATTACATGTAATCAGTTACTACCCAGCACTGACTATTTCCAATAATTCAAAATCTGAAAATGATTTAAAACATTAGCTCAGTTTTCAAAGAATTTATTCTACGGCATTTAATATAAATTGATTTAACAGTCCATCTGAAAGTTAAAATTGTTTCACCCCATCAAAGAATTATATAAATGCAGTCTGAATTAGTAAAATGCTAATAGTGTCTGCTGAGACTGCCTACAACATGCTTCTACATTTAAAAATCTAAATCTTGTCTGTTCTCACAGCAAACACATCTGGCTTTAACCGAGAGTTCGCAGCAAACTCTGGTATCCATGACAACCACGAAATAGAAGCAGAGAAAAACAAGAGGAAAGTAGGTTGCAGTGATGTGCATATGTGGAGCCACCAGCATTTCAAAACCACTGGTGGCCTGAGACATAATACCAGGTGTAAACGGGGTCATCGATGTGATGCCCTATGCATGCAAGTACACTGAACATGTCCCGGTGTGTATTGTGATGGTACCTGTCTGGGGGGATGCGGCTCCTGGTAGCTGGGAAGGATTTTGAGCACCACACCGCCGCTGGCCTCCTGCAGCATCTCCTGCAGCACACGAGGGTCGTCACCCACCTCTCGCCCGTTCACCTCTTTGATGATGTCACCCACGTGGAGCAGACCCTGCTGGTCGATCATCCCCCCGTGGAGAATGCGGGCGATCACCAGCTCTCCGTTCTCAATGCGGAACGTCACACCCTGATGAAACAACAGGACGACAAGTCAGAAATTAGTAGTCAAAACACTCTAAGTAAGCACATTTGGAATCTGATCAATCAGTTTCCATGATTTTCCATGACCTTTATATATTCATTTACTATTTTAAAGTGATGCATACTAACAAAAAAAATTGTATATTCACTGTAGGATTTCATATAATGAATATTAACGTAATATTGTAGAGCAAGCATAACTACATATTTCATTTGATCCTATCATTATGCTCTGGTCTAAAATATAATATTAGTTTTATATATAAATATATACATACATACGTACATATAATAATATAATATATAATAAGAGCATAACCATAAATTTGGTTTAATAATTTCATAATGCTCTGCTCTGTAAAAATAATATTAGAATTAAAATAAAATTATAGTATAATTTAATATAATATTACAAATATATGGAAATATCATATTATATAATTACATAATTTATTGTTGTAAAATATATTATTTGAAACAGAAATCTTGTATATTAATCTCATATTTTACAGCAGAGCATAACCATACATATTGTTTAATACTATCATTATGGTTTGCTCTAAAATATAATATTAGTATTACATTTTAATAATATTTAAAAATTACATTAAATATCATAATTTAATATAACATTACTATTATACGATACAATATATAATTATATAAATAAACAAAGCATAATCACTTAGAAATGTTGTACAATTTCATACTTTAGAGCACAGCATAATTATAAAATGTATATTCTCTACAGAAATGTATGACTTTTCAAAGATTTTTTTTTCTTGTTTTTATTTCTATGACTTTTCCAGGTATGAATAAAAATTATACAAGTTTTGTTACCGTGGGAACCAACATCAAGAAAACGATCTTAAGTATGAGAGAGTTTTTAAAGGCTTCTCTGCACACAGAAACACTGTGAGTGCAATCTTACCAAATGCTCTCCAGCCACTTTGCGGATGCCCACCATGCGGACGGCATCAGCTGGCACCGGTACGCTGTTGATGGGCGGCTCCATGAAAGCACAGGGGCTCGAGGGCGGAGTCTCACATGTCTGAGAGGCCACAGAGTCGTGCGTCTCCAACAGAGACTGATCATCAAAAGCACAGCGCGTCAGTCACTAATAAGACGGTCTATTATTCCCATTGCATTCGACAGGTCTGCTGGTCTGCAGCGGTGTACCTGGAAGTTCGGCTGGTTGAGTATGCGTGACAGCTCTGCGGCGGTGTTGCTGTGGTGTGTGAAGGGGCTCAGCTCTCTCAGGATGTCCTGCACCAGCTCCACATTATTGTCCCTTACGGCCTCCAGTCGTGTCTCCTCCAGACTCTCTGCACTCTAGAAGATCAGTAAGGTTTTAAGAGCCATACTAATTATCAGTTATTGGTCTGTCGTGAAAGATTGGCTATATTGCTACTGCTGCTTTTGGCAACTTCCGACAAGATTTCTTATCTTATTCATATTCAGAGAGATTTAAAATGTATTTATTCCTACACATTATTTACTATTCTCTTATTTATGTGTGTGCATGCATGTTTCTTATACAGTATTATTCTAATATTTTTCAGACCGATACTGGTTGAGATCCATCAAAATACATGAAACAATCAACAACTTTTAAATGATGAAAATAGTTATTTCAGCAGTCATTACTCCAGTCTTTAGTGTCACATGATCCTTCAGAAATGAATGCTGATTTGGTGCTCAAGAAACATTTCCTTTCATCATTATTAATGTTGAAAACAGTTCATTGGTAACTGATATACTACCGTTCAATAGTAAACAGTAAACTCAATAATACACTTTTTGAATTGTTCTTTTGAACTTTCTATTCATCAAAGAATCCTGAGAAAATGTAGCACAGTTTCCACAAATTCAGCATCAAACCTTCAGCATTTATAATAATAAGAACCATTATTAATAGTTGATTATCAATAATAATTGAGTACCACATTTCGTAAGACTGAAATAATAGCTGCTGAAATTTCAGGAATTTTCAAAAATAAGTAAACATTTTAAAACACATTCAAATAGAAAAATGTTAAATTGTAATAATATTTCACAATATTAGTGTTTTACTGTACTTCTGGTTAAATAAATGCAGCCGTAGTAAGCAGAGACATTTTTCTTTTTTTCTTTAAATCTTAATTAGTCCACATTTTTGACAGGTGGTATAAATTAATTTTAAATCAATATTTCATAAATGTATTTACTTGTTGAGTAGCTATAAGTGGGATTATGTATAGTCACAACTTTTTTTAATATGATTCTTTTTGGGCAATAAGGACTGAGTTATGTGGGCTGAAAACTGACCACTGGGCTCTCCATGATGCCCTTGAGGAAGATGAGGTCCAGGTCATTGGCAGTGGTGGAGCTGGTGCTGTCACTCAGTGTGTCCAGCACCGGCGGCACTGCTGGGGGGAAAAGACAGAGACCTGATTAAACTGTACTCTTTGACCAAACACACACACTCGCGCAATCTGTTTTATACTTACATCTTACCATATGGACAATATTAGGTCTTTTTTAAATGTACAGCTCAAATGTATATGAAATATGAACCACATTTTTGTGAAGCCTCCTGGAACTATGCCTTTAACTACTGAAATATGACTAGTCGTGTATATGATAAGATGTAGAGGGCTTAAACTGCATGTCTGACCTTTTAGGGTAGATCACTGCACCTTAATATATCAGAATCACACAGTATTTATTAGCAGA
Source organism: Sinocyclocheilus grahami (assembly GCF_001515645.1). Lineage (NCBI taxonomy): Eukaryota > Metazoa > Chordata > Actinopteri > Cypriniformes > Cyprinidae > Sinocyclocheilus > Sinocyclocheilus grahami. The sequence goes on from NW_015505228.1 coordinate 542,006, forward strand.
CACTGCAGGGCACAAAAATGTCAAGTGGATCTCCAGGGAATGATATCACTGAAGCTGGTTATCCCTGCGTGTGTGCAAGCCATCTGTGGCACAAGGGTGTCCATGTTTATAAGTACAGCGCCAGGAAAATCCTCACAGCAAACAGTCAAATTACTTTTAGTGACCATCATTTCTGTGATTTATCTGTTGTGATCTGTACTGTTTTGGCTCTACATCATATTCTTAGTATGAAACAACTTCGTTGCGGCTACTGTTTACGCCACAGGCACAAAGCAACAATAGTTTGCTGAAATGATGCTAAGCCATCTGCATTAGGGTCCGAAGACATGCAAAGGAAAAATATATATGCTGTAAATAAATGCTTTTCATAGTAGATGGAAACAGTTTTTTAAGCATTTTTTCATTAAAACAACATGATTTAAACGTTTTTGTTTGACTAAACATCACATTAAAGCACTTTTGGTCACCATGCATTCATCCTTTATTTGGCAAACAGCAAAAAGCGCAAAAAAATATTTAAATGAAGGGCATTTATGATGGACTAACTATAACATTAAATTGAGCAGGACAAATAAGCTTTGTCATTAAAAATGTTTAAAGCATCATTTTCATCACCGTTATTTCCATCACAGAATGCTGCTGAACACAATGCATGTTTTGAAATGTGATGGAAATATGAAAAAGTGACAAAAGTGAAAGACATCTCCTGTGATGCCTGTATGTTCACTGTTGGACATTGTTATTTGATGCATTAAATAAACATTCAACAGTGAGAATGTAAAAAGTGTGTTTTATAAGTTTATTTTGTAAAGTTCCACAGGGCCAAAAATGCTCTTATTTGTGATGATACTTACCATGCTCTGTGCTGGTGGCTGCCACAGGCATGATGTTTGAAATCTGCAACCAGAGCACCAGAGAGAGAGAGATTTAACATTAATATTTAACATAATCATTAGGAATAAAGGGTAGAGTAAGTATAAGCAAAAGAAAGATGGGGAATGAAAAGAAATGTAAAAGAGTGGGGGCATTTACTAGTAAGCTGTGGCTGCTATGACAATATATACAATACAATGAGATTTCTCAGTCTGTGTGTGTGTGTGGGAGGGAGAGAATTAATGGTTTTTAGGGGGTTGCTTAGATTCAGCCCTGTCCTCCAAATGAAAGCATGACAGGGAGCAGGTGCACTAGAGACACAAGTCACAGGAGGAGGAGAGAGGGGAGATGGAGAGTGGGAATAACAGAAGCGCTGAGAATAAGATTATACGTATTTTTTATAATAGACTTTCTGGAATACTTGATTCGGTTTGGTCAATCGCTGCATCCTACTGTCAAATAATTCTGTATAAATGACTGTGACTGTGTGTAAATGACTGTATAAATGACTGTGCTGTCCCAGGCAATAGATTTATCCATCACTCCACAGTCTCTTTCTTCCAATATAATAAAATCATTTCTAACAACTAAATCAGTGATTCCTGTTATTAGGCATGATAGTGTTTTGTATGCGTATTCCCATAAGTTGCTGCTCTAAAACTGTGTAAACCGTGTCCCAGAAAGCAGTAATCCCTCAAAGACCTGAAGGATCAGAGGACCTTAACACCTGACACACCTTCTCTCTCTCTCATTTGTCTCACACACACAAACACACACATAATGTGATAAATACCAGGTACACACACACACACACACACACACAAATGGCTAATCCAACTAATAGGCAAACAATTGTTTTCTCTGGACATCTGTTGTGATTTTGCAACACTTTCTCACGAACAGGAGCTGCGCTGTCAATCATACTACTAATCCAACTAATAGGCAAACAATTGTTTTCTCTGGACATCTGTTGTGATTTTTGCAACACTTTCTCACGAACAGGAGCTGCGCTGTCAATCATACTACAAAACAGGATGTATTATGTAACGTATGTACTGATACAGCCCACAGTGAGCATATAAATTAACCGTGTGTATGCTAGAGACGAGTCGACTACACTGCCTTCATTACTTCAGCTCAAAGAGGGATCTTCCCATGGGAGCATTAACAACACACCATTCTACTGACATTATGAAGCTTTCAACACAAATAATGGGCGCAAAGTATTCTCAAAAATCCTATGCAACCATGAACCATTTTCACATACACTGTATGACAGAGGTGGTTGCTATAGTGATCCCTTTTCTCCCACATGTTACGTAGGTTATGAGCTGAGTGACTAGCCTACTTCCCTAAAGGGGAAAGTAGCTGCCTTACATTCCAGCTGCCAGGAATTCAAGCTGAAGCCCAGGAAGCTGGAACGTCTTACTTAAAAATCTGAGCTATTTGATTTATGCTGTTATACAGTTATTAGACAGATATGTCACTCAAAAATTAAAACTGTCATCCGTTACTCACCCTCATATCGTTCCAAACCTGTATGACTTTCTTTTTTCTTTTTCTTTTTTCAAAAATATATTTTGAGAAATGTCTCAGTGTTTTTTTACTTGTCCATACAATGTTAGTCAATGGGCACTAAAACTGTTAGCAACATTCTTCAAAATATCTTGTTTTGTGTATCAGTGTATACAGGTTTGGAATGACATAAGGGATGAGTAAATTACCTTTAAACATGAGCCAGAATAGTCCAGAATTCACTTAAGAGGGTTTAGCTGAGCTTTATATCAACGTATATGAGGTAAAAGGTAAACAAGGTCAAATAAGCCTGTTTTTTAGGCATAATCTGTTTTTTTGGAAATGAAAAAAAAAAGAAAATTATCTTCTTATTGTAATTCATCTCCGCTCTAGCTGAAGCATTCTAATAACTGTGAATATTGTTATCTGTAGGACAAATTACTTGTAAGTTGCTTTGGATAAAAGTATCTGCTAAATGCATAAATGTAAATTCCTGGAAAGACTTGACTTTGACTGATGACTTATTCTATTCACTTTACTATATACAAATACTATGTATATTTTCCTGGGCCGTCAAATAATATCCCATTTAATCAAAGAAAAAAACATGGGAACTTTGATGATGTGGTTTTGTGATGCTAGTGTGAATCTGTTGTTTATGTAGCTGAGAGCAGTCCCAGTGAGATGGAGAGGTCAGACTTCACACACACCTCTGTTTCACACACTCTGGCTTATTCACAAGCATGACAGCGTTCAGAGTGATGCTGCTATACTGGGATGAAGTGTCAGTTCAGCTCAGGCAAACACAGACACTCATTTAAATGGAGTCAAATGTTTCACCTAGCTCATTTCCAGCAACTCCTTTCCTGCAGGTCTTTATTAATGGGTGCTGACTGTGCTTTCTTTGAATATATAGGTGTTGTGAACGCTTCAAGCGCCTCTGATTTTTTGTTGTTCCACTAGTTATTCCACCATCTTTAATCACAGACCCCCTCAGGGCTCCATCGTCTATGCTTTTATTAACCCACACAAAACAAACAGGTTTTATTGTTAACCTACAGGCACAATAACAGAACATGCTTCTCTGGTCAAGGTGTTTGATTAAAACTTTAAATATTGAACATCACAGTTAGCACAATATTAGCATATTAATATTAGCAACGTTGCAGAAGAAACAAGTAAAGCAAATTATAGTCTAACAATTTAAAATAAAATAAGCCCCAAAAAGTATTTGAACCAATACAAACAATAATCTTCAAATAAATTATGCTAGTAATTTTAAAGTGTCCAGATCAGTGTTATTTTAGTATATTTGAGATACTATTATAGTTTGTATTACTATTTTCAATTTTATATCTTCCGTTCCCATTTTATTTAATGTTTAAATTATTTTTTGGTCATTTTCATTAGTTTAAAAAAGAAATATGCCTATACAGTTTTTATTAATTTTTATTTTGGTTTTAGTTGTAATTATATTAGTACATAAATTTAAACTATACAGTATATATATATATATATATATATATATATATATATATATATATATAAAATAGATATATAAAAAATT
>NW_015505228.1:547098-555815 GCF_001515645.1 Sinocyclocheilus grahami
AATATAAAATATATAGTATATATATATATATATATATATATATATATATATATATATATATATATATATATATATATAAAATAGATATTTAAATAATTTGTTAAAATATCATTTTATTATATTAGCAATAATATATGGAATTTATAAATTATAAAAAAATATTATTTCATATTGGTGTCATATTCAACCCATTCTTTCTGGCACTTTCTCCAAACACTCCCAAACTGTCTAAAACACTCTCAGACTGGCTCTAGCTGAAGGCTTTTCTAATTCTTGATCTCATTTGGCTTTGAGAGCTGTCAGCCAAACATGAGAGATGCTCAAGCTCACATTCCAATCTCATTACCAACAGGCTCGCTCCAGTGCTTTTTGGCCAGGTATGAATGCAAACTCAGCATCTAAGTGAGATTCCCTGAGAGAAAGCGTGAGGGGGGTCTTCCTCCAGCCTTTTACAAAAGGGAGGGCTAGTGAATTTATCATGGCTTGGCAACTCCTGAGCCCCCCACCTCTTCCATTCCCATTCTTCCTACAGACCCTGCTGAGCCCCAGTACTAATGACACCCCAGTCTGACCCAGCCCACATCCCAAGCAGCCATGCTCTCCATCTGCTCCCTCGAGCCAGAAAAAGGCATGGCCCATCTGTCGCCAACACACACAAATAGGCCTGCGTCCCCTTTAAGTAACCATAACGAGATGCTGAGGCTATGCCAGATTATTCTTCGCTTTTAATCACCTGGTTTTGACAGCATTTGCTACTGTAATGGTATCAAGAATGTGTCTGTAGTGCACTCACCAAACACAAAACAAAAGCACCACCAGCTATCAACTGTCGGTTAATGTATTTGAATTCTTTGTGTTTTTGTTATTAAATGAGTGCATTAGACAAAACACTATGATTTTTAACCCCATAGAGATAAAGGTGATTTTGGGCAAAGTTAGTAAAGCGTCCCGTCCCAGAGCTGTTACAATAAATATCAGACCTCTTGCAACTGACCAATCAGATTAGAGGACCAGAACTAACTGCTGTATAATAATGTCTCCTAATCTTTATATTATTGTTTCAGCTACTGTTTTTTTTTACCTTAATTGTTACATCCCAAATATAGGCTCGATTCATATGGAAATAAGTACATCACTGGTTCTCTTTAACTGTAAACTTTAGTCTTAATATTACAATGAATTTGCTGATGATAGTGAGAAATATTTCACTCACCACCAACAATATGGACGGAGTTGATGCCAAATATATCTGATGCAGCCTTAATTTCACACCAAATTAAATGATCATTCTCATCTGAAATTAACTATGATGAATGAAAGAAAATCATGCTGATGAAGAACAGCAATAACCTTCAGATGCATTAAACAACGGATGAATTCATAATTTGACTTCATTCCTAACCGCATAATAACAATAAGACGACAACACTATATACTATATCACAGAAGATGAAACGATGATATGGTTCGCATTCCTGAATGGAACACACGTTTCGGGATGCGTCAACACACACAAATACATAACACTGGAAATATGTGAATCGTAAAAAAAGATACTAACCTTTCGCGTATCGTAGACGCTTAGTAACGTTGTTTTAATTATGTGAGAGGTGTCTGAACCGCTATAAAGCATCAAATCAGAGTCTAGCCATTGCGTAGACATAAAGGGGCAACGCTCAAATGTCTCAGTAGGTGGGACCCACCAGCCGGTGTTTGGCTATAGGGCCGTGTCAACAATAGAATGTTCTCGACAGCCCACTTTAAATGTTCTCCACTAATTTACATAACAGTGCCAATCAGTTCAGTAACATGCAGTAGCAGGTTCAACAGCGTGTTATATAAATAGATAAACAGACCCTCACAGCATAAAATAAATATTAGCTAATAATATGGTGACCCTAAGTGTTATGTGTTAACTGTTATTCATATAAATTGTGCTGTTAAAAAATTAATGAGCAGTTGCTGTTTTGTAGAATGAGACGTTAGCTCTGACTTTTGGTCACAGAAATGAATAAAATTAAAGTATTAAGTACATGTTATACTATTGCCTTGTGGGATCTAACAGAGATATATTTTATATTACAGCAGGGACATCTGCTGGTCATTTGGAAATGTACTATGACCGATCAAACTATGTTATTATTATTATTATTTTAAAACGACTTGTTCTTTTTCTTTATGGCATATGGTACAGCTTGCTCAAAAACCACTAGAGCAAAATAAATATCCAGATTCATCCAATAAACTTTTAATCACATAGAATAATTTACATGGTACAAACAAAAACTCCTAATTTCTGTATGACACAATGAAGTATACACATATACATTTCCATTGTTAGTTCCTATTATAATATATTATGTACAGTTGTTAATGATATTTGTTCTGTGCGCATGAAAGAAAAAGAGAGGATGTATTCAATAAAGATGTGGATGAGGTTGTCTGATGGTGACTGGAGGTTTTCTGTGGGAGGCACAGGTGGACTTAGCTCAGGACAGGCGACACAGGGGTCACTGAACTTCACCACATATAAGAGTCATCATATCTGAAAGAGATAAATGTAATTAATACGCAATCAACATGGCTAGTTTTTCTGACATCAGTAAGGCATATCAGTGTGTTTCACTGATACTATTTAACCTTCAGTATTTTCATTGATGCTCCAATTTCTGTCAGTGATTTACAGTTTTCAATTAGTAAGCACAGTGCGATTTCTTCCTTTTTGAGACCTAATCAGGGCTGTTAAATGTCAAGGCCTTTCAAATATTCAGTGTGCGTCATGTTCCCTAACCCACTCCCTTCCTGACGGACAGAGAGAAAAGAAGCCAGGGATCCCATCTGTCCCCTGATTCCTCAACAGGTGTGAAAAATTCATGAGTTGTTCCTCCTTCCTATTAACACTCAACCCATCACTCTTCATAAGTGTGTTTCGCAAGAATTTTAAAAACTGCATTTACCCCAAATACCTTTAGAATACCATTTAAATCAGGAAACTTATTTTTGTCAATCTTACTGTTGCACGACAACTCTCTTAGCATTTAACATTAAAATTGCAGCTATACGGTTAAAAGAAAGACTCCCACCTTGATCTCTGTTTGTGCTCTGTGTCATCTCCGAACAGCAACTCAGCCATCATATCCTCCGAAGTGGACCTTTTTCCATACCTGTATGTAAGAAATGTGACAATTTATTCTCTCATTACTTTATTCCAGCCGTGTAGCTTAGCTGGGAACATTTTGGTACTGAAATAATGATCTCAAATTGCTCACACAGTGAGCTCATTGTGGTGTGTGAAAGTGTCGGGAAGTGAAAAGAACTAGTCAGCCCACTTTATCTGTCAGACATCAATCACTGATACAAATACAAACTGTCTTTTCACCCAAGCCGTTATGAATCTAATTTAGCAGTTAAATGTTTTTTGACCACTTGACAGCTGAACGTGCTTGAGGCTCGTCACCGAGAAGACTCTGACATTGATCACACAGATGAAAGGTACAAAGCCTCTATATCTTCAGACAAAACATGACTGTCAGTTCTAGAGAACATTTAGTGGAAATGAAGAAATTGTTTTATTATGGAGCTGAGACAATAATACTTGACTAGTTCTTTTCTCTCAGAACGGCATCTTCAAGATGAATAGGCCTACGCTGAAAACAAGATAAGGGCAACGGTTTGGCACTCGAATAAGCAAAGCAATTTCATGCTCAGATTCCTCCTCGATAGATGCTTACGAGCAATATCAGTGAGTCTGAGACCAGACCAAACTAATGTTAAAGCTATTTCTGAGACATGAGCTCTACAGAATCTCACCTGCTCCCCATTATAAACGTCAGCAATACTTTGTGAAGAGGCCAGGATTCATTTAATGCAGTCACGACTGTGACGCACACATAGTTTAGCTACTTGAACCATCATGTCTGTTGGTTTCTCTTAGAAATTCATCATATATTTCCAATTAAACCTCTTACAGGCAAGACTTTAGGTTATTTGATGGACTAGCAAGACATTGGAAAGGGATGAGGCTGAAATCCTCTCTTGGAATAAACTGGAATTAAAGTATATTGTGGGGAAATAAATTATTTACTGTAATTTTTTTATTGGAATGTGTCACTCATTTTCTGAGTCCTAAATGTCAAAGGCCTGTTAGAAGACTATAAATATGTAAATAAATGTAGTCCTCTATAAAGCAGGGATGAGAGAAACATCAGTCTATGACGGATGAGTAGCCTATTCAATCTCTGAGGCTTCTCCGAGGTGCATCTGTTTGGGTTTTATCACTCAGATTTGTTATACGAAGAGCCTTTGGCCACTGAAAAGTGGACCATAATGCAATTTCACAATCCTACTGCAGAACTTGGTCATTTTTTCCTGACATATTAATGGGAGATGATGCAACGACACCAACGGGAAATCATTTTTTATCATGGTCACCTGGTCGATGTCCGAAGGGTGGGGTGATAAGAACATTTTAAGCAAACATGCATAGCTACAGGTGCCTTTCTCACCGTTGTCTCGTGATGAGGTTGATGTAGTGTCTCAGCGCGGTGTAATATTTAGCGAGTTCCTCCGGAGGAGCATCATCTCCGGGATTCTCTGGTTTAGGCGGATAGGCGTCCACAAATGTCCCGATACACAGGAGCACGCAGAAGAGGAGAGTAGCGATGACGGTCCAGGGTTTCAGCATGACAACCATCTGAAAAAATAAAACTCGCGTTTTTTCCTTCCACAAACAAGTGCACATTTTTACAACACCAACGGGAAATCATTTTTTATCATGGTCACCTGGTCGATGTCCGATGGGTGGGGTGATAAGAACATTTTAAGCAAACATGCATAGCTACAGTTGCCTTTCTCACCGTTGTCTCGTGATGAGGTTGATGTAGTGTCTCAGCGCGGTGTAATATTTAGCGAGTTCCTCCGGAGGAGCATCATCTCCGGGATTCTCTGGTTTAGGCGGATAGGCGTCCACAAATGTCCCGATACACAGGAGCACGCAGAAGAGGAGAGTAGCGATGACGGTCCAGGGTTTCAGCATGACAACCATCTGAAAAAATAAAACTCGCGTTTTTTCCTTCCACAAACAAGTGCACATTTTGACTCACTGTGGTTACTTTACAAGAAGCTGCGTTTTATAAGACGTCTGAATAGATCGGGAAAGTACGAGAGCAACAACAGGTGGAAAAGTGTAGTTGTTGCGTAAGATACAGTTTTGTAATAGTCTTGCGAGTTAGTAGCTCTGCAGTCAATATACGACGGCAAAAACTTCATTTTCAACAACAATTAAAAAAAATCTCTTTGAAATTCGGAATGACTTGTCAGAGCTATTATTCAAATCAATCGAAAATCAGAAGCAAAAACACATGCATTAAGAAACAAATCACTTTAGTTTGTGTATGTTTAAAAGCATATCATGAAAACTTCTTTGTGAAATGGAATCATTGTATAAATGGAATAATTGCATGAATAAAAATAAAATCTACTATTTATTTTTTATGTTAATCTAGACAATCAAACATGTTTTTCCTAGCAGCTAATTAAAAGTAGTATGAACTCAGTTAATCGTTGAGCGTCAAAGTGATTGCTGTCCATGGTGCTGAATGTGCTAGTACTAATAAAAATGACACTGAAAACATCTTTTGTATCCGACATAAAAAAAAACTTAGCAGAATTTAACAGGAATGAAAACAATAATTCCTAGAATTTCTACTTAATGCCAAATCTAGCATCTTTCAAATGTTAAACGCAAGTTTTGATTTGGCACCTCCACATGCAGAATGATATAAGCACAAGACAAACTTACTTTCAGCGCAGCCTAAGAGTTCAGGTACAGTTATTTCTCTGGACTGGAACCTTGAAGTTTCTTGAAGTTTCAATGTTCTTCTTTGCGTCTCCCGAGTCTTTGCGTGGTCTTTCAGAAATAAGAAGTTGTCCACTCACGGATCTGCTCTGTCCTGCCCGCACCGCAAGCGCTTTATATACGGTGCTGCGCCTTGCGTAAACACGAGACGGGCGGTGGAAATGACAGGAGCTCTGCCCCCAGCACCACTTCCATCCTCAATCATAAACACATTCGTAATACGACTCACGAGACATCCCTATAGTTTCATTAGTTTCATGAAGATCATTGCTGTTGTTCAGCTGCAGATCAGTTACCTGAATCAGAGACGTAATTTAAAATGAACATCAATAACATTCGTAAAGCTTATTTATGTACATGATTTTCCTATGGAAGTTGCTTATTATTAATAACCCCCATTGTTTATGAACAGATAGCAACAAGTGTCTGTCAAGTAGAATTTCCATCAAGTTCAGTTTCTGATGAAAGGAATGAAGTTCGAGTGGCCTTCAGTTTACATCAAAAACAGTAGATGACGCTCCATGCAAGATTACATTGATTGCAGCGGCTAATCAAAACTCAGAAACGATTAATCGAGCAAATGTAATTCTTGCATCCCATCTCAGAACTACTTGACCCCTTATTAACTCAGATTATCTCCTAGGATGGTCTCTCTCTCTCTCTCTCTCTCTGAAATTACCTTTGTATAACTGTTAAACCTGTTCCATAATATATTAAACTCATTGTGGGAATTATACAATGACCTTAAGTGAATCGACCATTTAAAGGGAATTTCGGCTTATTTAAAGCAATTTTAGGAGTCTGCTAAATTTTCAAATGTAAGTAGCCTAAAAGCAATATTCGAGGCGCAGTTTTGGCATTACATTGGCTAAACATCAAATTTTGACTTGTAAAACAAAGTATTAATGTTTTATGGAAAAAGAATAAAGTGACACATATTGACAGTAGTAGACTACTTGCCATGATAGAGTAGATGGACTATTAAGATGGACCTAAACGGTCTTGCGCGACACACTGTTGTCATGGTTACCACCTCTGACGAAGGCAACTTCGTTTGCGTCTATTCTCCAAAACTCTACTCAGTCATCCAGTTCAACAAGATACAAGATTCATAGTGGCGAGAAGCCTGGATAAATGAAAACTGACTTTGAAAAATGTAAATGAAATATCACGGCCTGTTGTGGGCTGCCCATGGGGAAGTCGTGGCCTAATGGTTAGAGAGTCGTATTCCAAAGGTTGTGGGTTCGAGTCTCGTACCAGCAGGGATTGTAGGTGGGGGGAGTGAATGTACAGCGCTCTCTCCCACCTTCAATACCACGACTGAGGTGCCCTTGAGCAAGGCACCGAACCCCCAACTGCTCCCCGGGCGCCGCAGCATAAATGGCTGCCCACTGCTCCGGGTGTGTGTTCACGGTGTGTGTGTGTTCACTGCTGTGTGTGTGCACTTTGGATGGGTTAAATGCAGAGCACTAATTCTGAGTATGGGTCACCATACTTGGCCACATGTCACGTCACTTTTATCTTGCAGAATAGCATGCTCATTTTGCACAGGTAGGCCTATCACTTTATTTTCATCCATCTGCGTCTTAAATTCCACTCAGATAAAGAAAATGTAAGTAAAATGTATCCGTGTCAATATCGTTTGGAACAGGAAATGAAGAATCTGTAGGCCAATTTTACAGAAGTGACATATTTGAATAAAGTTTCAATGAAATCAGTAAGAGGATATGGGTAAAAAGAAATGAAAGAGTTGCTTTGGCTCCTGGGTCTGTAATAATGCATCTGATTTCTGTGCGTTTTCAGGATCTCTTGAGGCATAAATAATAAAACTTGTTCCCAACAGATCTATTATGTTGCAGGTAGCTAATACTCCCACGGAAAGCTTTGTGATCATTTAATTATGACTTTACTTGATGTTTCACTCATTCTGTCTGCGTGGTTTAGTTACATTACGTGAGAAAAGAATTTAAAAAAAAAATGAATAAAATCAGACTCAAATGATTTTTTAAATGACTTTGAGATATAGAACAACAGCAATTAATGACTGAAATGATATGGCTGTGGGTATTACTGTGTTGTCTAAAACTGATTATAAACTGCACATATGAAAATTGCAATCGGTAACATAATCTTGGGTATTACACTTTTTAGCCAATTTAATATAGTCTGTTTCTTACTCTATCTTGTATAAACTAATTGGTGCAATTATAAAACTAATTTTAAGTGCATTAAGTACCAATTAATTCTTGCTTTAAACAGAAATAGTTAGACTAGTAAGTAGTAAAGTTTAATAGTTGGTGATGGTGAATATATTTTAGTAGTGCTCCATACAACAGTCACCCAAATCAACAATACAAAAAAACCTGTATGCTACAAATTTTCCATGTGAAATGTGTTTGTGAAACAGCCTGTTCAAAGTCCGATTGTAGTTTTGCTCCTTATCCACTTATTCTATGCAATGAAACTAATATCATCATCTTTATTGTCCAGAAGTATTAAAAAGGTCAACTAATATGTGATTCATTGTCACAACAGGCCGTGATGACTTCTTTCTGTTCTTTCAAGTTGTTGTTGGCTCATGTGCGCTATGTCATGATACTGCATTTAGTCTTGGGGCGGCTGACGTGGGCTGCACTCACAGGGAGGCCCCCACCCCTATGCACCCGAATCGTCCTATCACAGCACTGGAGACGTCAATAGGGCTTGCTCATGCTAACTGCTCTTCCTCAGCTAGGTGATGCTGTTCATAAGCTCCACATCAATCGTGGTTTGGAGGCTTTTTCAACCCCCTCGAGGTGCGATCTAGTCACTCGAACTGATGCACCAACTCCGAGACCCCCCCCCCCCCCCCCCCCCCCCC
>NW_015505228.1:557468-595923 GCF_001515645.1 Sinocyclocheilus grahami
ACGGATTCCCAAACCCCGGGACCCCCCCCCCCACCCCAAATCTCACACTGACTCAAGATGAGTCACCCACACAAAAGCCTGAGTCTGCACTGAATAGCAAAAGTTGTCATGAGGACAAGTTCTTGTTTAGATACAAATGTGTGTTTGTTTCTGTATAGTCTTTGCATTTTTGATGCAGATTTTGGATGGATTTGTTGCAGAGAGATCCTCAGTAATAGTATTTTATGATCAAATGTGCACAATTAGTCAAAAGCAAGTGTTTCAACACCTTGAGCGGTACAATTCAAGTCTAGTTTATGACATTTCCCGATCATCTTCCCCATTATTTCCTATGTTCACTATGTTTGCTTCTAGAATCAAAATGCAGCAAAAAGTCAAATAAAACAAATAAATGTATGCATTTTATGACTTAAAAATACAATAAATAACTATAAAGTTTTCAGAGATGTAATTAACAAGTGTGATCATACGTCCCCGCATTACCTTTAAATATTCAGAATTAGTATCTTAACAGTCTAGCATTTAAAAATGTCACATACGTTCTAATGAATGTAAGTGACATTATTACATTTGCAAGTGCAAGTGACGATCGAATTGCTATCCTATTTCTTGCCTTGCAGGAGAAAAATGTCATCCTTCAACATTTAAACCTTGTAGTTGTTAATCAAAAGATACTGTCAAACCTGAAATATCAAACAATCTGACTGAAACATGCAGCTACAAATTGTATTTAATAGCATTCGCATGTTGCGATGCCAGGATGCCACATATCCCATCTGGCTCTCAATTAGTTATACAGTACATACTGTATGTAAAAGCTGGATGACATATTCATTATAGTCAGTAAGTGATTAAAAACTATATGAAAGTTATGAGTATTTTATTCATCCAAATATTTTATTAACATTTAAGGATGGTTTGATAGGCTGATAGGGCAATTCAATTTACTCACTTCATTATTCAACCATTTGTGTTTCCAGAATTCGATTTTTCTAAACCGTTTTTATAAGTGACTACGAAAGATGCATGAAAGAAAAATCACAAGCTGCATTAATGAATGCCAATTCATTAAATAAGATAAGAAAATCTTAGAAATATTCTTGTAATTCAGTGTTTCTCCTGGTTGGGGTTGATGACACACAAGTAGAAAAGTTTTTATTTTCTTCTACAATAAAAACTGTGCTTCATTTGGTAACATCTCAATTAATTAATTTTATTTAATTAAGTCATGTTAACAACACTGACTCAAACCAAATACATTAGGTTACACATTTACATTTGCATTTCTTACAGTTAAGAGCTCCACATTTTATGGTGAGTGGCTTTGAAACGAACTGAATAACATTTAGGAAAATTCTTGGAAAAGCCTATTTGGAAAGATACACACACAAGAACGTTATAAATTCCTTTGACATGGTAATATAAGGTTAAAGCTCACCGGGTGAAAGACAGACTTAGATAAACCCACGGCTCATCCGTCTGAAAGAAAAATCACTCTGCACTTGATGTATGATGTATTTTCCATTGTATGACACTGGAAATATTATAACAGCATTAAAGGAGGAGGGAATATAACAGCATTAGTAATAAACCTCACTATAGATTAGCATGCTTCGACGATAGCACATGACTCATAGATGGCAGATATGACCATATATTGTTAAATAAATCCTTTCTTCAGCACTGATTTGCCAAATACAACAAAACTTGCCGCCATGGCATCCCATGTATTACTGCATCATCTTGCTTTAGCATCAAGCTGTGGCTTATACAACTTCCTGGGCATTAACACAGATCATTACAACTTGAAAAAGTGTGATTTCCCTCCCTGACAAAGAGACTCATCAGTTCATGATCCAAAAGCAATCAGCGCTCGGACTGAATAACACATACAAATATCATTGTATGTTAAACTGTCAAAAGTGTTACAGAAAGAGCTACGGTGACTCAGTCTGTGCCTGTTGGAATACTGACTGTTTATTTCACTGTCCGCCTCTCAGGTTTGTGTCACATAATCGACTAGCCTTTTATTAGCACAACAAAACTATGACAAACTGCCTACTTGCCATCTACACAAATCCCAAATGTCCCTTTGATTTACTGAGGAATTGTCGGTAGGATTCAAACACCTAAACTGCAGGTAAGAAACGTCACAGACAGGTAGGTTCTTATTGGCATTTCCATAAAGAACCTTTAACATCCATGCACTCTTAAAAATAAAGGTTCTTTATAGCATCAATTGTACCATGAAGAACCTTTAACATCCATGAAAACTTTTAATTGCACAAAAGGTTCTTCATAGTGGAAAACGGGTTAGGTCTTTGTTCTAGGAAAAATGGCTCTTTTAAGAAATAATTCTACCAAGTACTTTTCACTAACAGGTTCTTTGGGGTACCAAAAATGTTATTTCTATTGCATCACTATGAAAGCATCGCTACGATTATTAAATATTGATAAATTGATCATTAAATTGTCCATAGATATTGTTTAACACTGATTCTGATTCACATGAACTGACAAATAAATTCAGCACTTCTTTCTTATTACAAATATATTCAAATGATGCGGTATCTTTTGAAATCAAGCAGCTGAGCACAGTGGAGCATTTTATGTTACAAAACAATAAAAGATTGATATGCAGCAGTTGAGCCTCTTCGAAGGGGAAGAGGAGAAGAACTTGGAAAAAGCTCCTTTTCTGTGCTGGATCAAGCCGTCACACCTGCGGTTGAGGGAGTAAAACATGTGTAGGGGGTTAGCAGGCTCTGCGTCATAACACATCCTGCAGACGCACACTGTCAGTCACGTAGCCTTCTGTCTTGGCAACTGTAGCTTTCCTGCAAAGATCTCAGGTGAACACTGCAGAAACATCTGGTTTGAAGAAAAGAATAATCAATTCTAATCTAATCTGTCGAAATGGCGGTACAAAAAGAGGTTAAGACAAGAATGCAAATACCGAGGCCTCTGGTGTCTTCAAATAGCCTGTGAACTGTGTCCCTTTTACAGGAAATGGAAGTGTTTGCTTTTTCTGCATAGCTTTCTGTTCTAGTCCTCGTTCAGCTCTTTGACTCATATTAGTCATAGTAGGATCCAGTTTGAATCTGTGAACTCTCTTATTCCCATTCTTTGCAAGAAATCTTCTGATAAAATTTGTCATGTGGCAGGAAGTGGAGGGAGAAATGGCATCATCATTAGTAAAATATTTAGGATAAATGCTAATGTGTCAATGGGTTTGAGAATCCTTTTCTCAGATAATATTTTAGCAATGAAGTCATGTGTGTGTGTTTTTTATCAGCTGTTTGCATATGAATCAAGCCAGTTTGAATCTGTGAACTCTCTTATTCCCATTCTTTGCAAGAAATCTTCTGATAAAATTTGTCATGTGGCAGGAAGTGGAGGGAGAAATGGCATCATCATTAGTAAAATATTTAGGATAAATGCTAATGTGTCAATGGGTTTGAGAATCCTTTTCTCAGATAATATTTTAGCAATGAAGTCATGTGTGTGTGTTTTTTATCAGCTGTTTGCATATGAATCACTCTTTTGACGCAATCGGTCAAACAGGTTTTCAAAAAGTCTGATTTTTTTTTTGTAATTCAGACTGAATCGTTCAGACAGTTCACTCATTTCCAGTGGTTTCTCACACAGAAATAGTAACGTGGTACTTCATAAGACAGAAAAAAATTAAAAGAGTGATAGATGTGGATGGATATTTACTTAAAAAACATCATAGGAAACAAAATTTACAAATGTCTTCTATCATTTGTCAATGACGAAGCAGCTCTTTATTGCACAAGCAGCTTGTAAATGACTCTGTGCTGCAGGCAAAGGTAACTTATCCATTTATATCCAAAACAGTAGCCTATTAAAAAAATGTGTATCAAAAAAAGGGATACAATTTTTTTAATGTGGGGGAGGAGGGGGGGGGGAGGTTGTTTCCCGGTACTCATGAAAGTCTAGAAACACCCCTGGGCAACGACAATGAGATTTTGTTGTTAAATGCTTGTGCTTTACTGCAAAAGTGTGTTTCTATGAGAACAATTATCTGGCAGCAGACCACTGGTGAAATCTAAGCAATGGCAGAATGAGTGAACAGTCACTCCAAGCGCCGATGGCAGAACATGTTATGAAGAGGAAGTAAGACCTCAATAACACTGACTGACCCTATATGAACAGCGATTCATCATCATTCACCTGCAGCCCAAGTGACTCAAACTATATGATAATATGGAACTGGCTCTGCAGATACAAAGCAGGAAATGTCCATATGATGTGTTTTGATTTGGGGCACAGTTTTCCTCAGGCTTGCTTTATTGCATTAGGTTGGAAATTGTACCGTAAAGGTATTGCATTGGTATTGCTGCTCTTCTGGCCAATTGAAAAATGCTGGCAAGACTGACCAATGAGTCATAGCAATCAACATAAGCAAATGCAGCTCAGTGAACTGAAGGATGTAAGGACACCGATGGCTTCTGAACTCTCTGTTGAGGTGACCACGACTGAGGTAACTCTGGTTCTTATTTCAGCCCTCTGGTGCGGTGGTTGTAGCATTATATCTCGATTGGAGAAGATGATCTAAACTGACAGCTCCAACTGAAGCCCTGAAGGCCTCATGCAACCTTAACACCTGTGGCCTGTTCAATAGCACACTCATGAGTTCATAAGCATCCCCCAGCCTCAAAGAACCATCCCTGCAAACGGTGCACTGAACCATGAACTCAAGTTCAGCACTTCAGCACTTGCCACTACGACACTACTGAGATTTTATGTGTGTCAATGAGTTCCAGAATATCTAATTATAGCTTCAGGAAGGTGGGTGGGTGGGTGGGGGGGCTGTTAAACACATCAAGTACACAAATAAAACAAACGCTGTGACACACTGGAGTTATATAGTGACCCATAAAAATGTTTGGACAATTAAGCCACAGATATGAAAGAATGTCTTTTCATTATGAAATAAAATATTGAACCAACTATTAAAAAGAAAGAAAGAAACCATACTTTAAAGACATTTGACAAAAAGTTACTCCCAATTATAAAACAATGCCTATTGTATAAAATAAGACACTTTGTGGTCAACATTAGTTAATATAGTGTGATGAATGAGGATATAGGAATTGTGAAGAGTTCTGCTTCTGACTCTGATTCTGGTTCCGGTTATTGATTTTCATTCCTTACCGATTCTTCTAGCACTTTTAAGCAACAAGTACTTGAAACAGAAATGCAATTTTATTGCCAAAAGATGACTTAAAAAAAAAAAAAAACATTTCACTATAAATTAAATCTAATAATTGGCCTTATAATCGGACAGTTCACCCAAAAATTAAAATTCTGTCATCATTTACTCACCCTCAAGTTATCCCAAACCTGTACGAGTTTCTTTTTTCTGTTGAACTAAATTTTGAAGAATATGGGTAACCAAACAGTTGATGGTCCCCATTGACTTCTGTAGTATGGAAAAAACACTATGGAAGTCAATGGGGGCCATCAACCTTTTCCCCAAAAAATATCTTATTTTGTGTTCAACAGAAGAAATAAACTTATACAGGGTCTATACTATGGTCAAAGTTTGGTGTCAGTATGATTTTTTAAATGTTTTTAAAAGAAGTCTCTCTAAGGCTGCAGCTATTTTTTGTGGAATCGGCAATACTTTTTTTCAGGATTCTTTGATGAAATGTTTAGTCACTTTTGGTCAGTTAGATCATTGTCTAATAAATGTATTTAATTTAATTCCTAAATAAGTACATTAAAAAAGCCACTCATTAAAGTCAAATACTTTTTTGAGCTCCCTGGGAGACATAACACAAATTAAGAAAAATGGATCCATAAATAAACGTAAAAATTAAATACAATCTAAAACTACAATAATTATTTCCAATTCCCCACTTTAACTCTGTTTATTATAAACTCTATTAGACCACAACAGCAGATCAAAATGAGGGCATGTGGAGCTCTAAGGAGAGGCCTTTTTTGATGGCATATGAAACTAATGATGCTTAAGGAGCTCCCTGTGGACACCCTAGTAAGCACATACAAGAAACAACCACTCAAAAGCAAAATCAGCAAAGCATCATCTGTTAGATTGTTGCTAAAGCGGTATTATGGTTAAGGTCACTGCAGAAGCAGGAATTATTGGGAATATAATGACAAAAAAGGGCAGAAAAGCTGAACCCATTTCATACAGCCAGGTTTGATTAAATAACCTTAATCCAAATGCTTATATAACGTAATCATCTTTTCTGCATCTTACAATCTTACATCAACAGCAAATCATGACAGAGGAAATCTGACTCATTGTTCATTCTTGTAGAGTGCAGTTGATACATGCAAGGCGAAAAGGTTAACACAGAAGATTGACAGTGATCTTTCCCACATAGGGGAATAAAATAAATATCTGTTATGTCTTATTTTTCCAATCTGTTATCTCTGATGAGGAGGAGAAGATAAGCATATGGAAATGTTTGTGAAGCCATGTGTTCTGAAAATACAAATGTGATAAAATATATATAAATCAAGATTAACTTTGAATATAAAACTGGCTGAGAGCACAAATGAAATCGAGGAGTCTTAATTTCATGCATAATTAAGAAACATCTGTTGAGCACAAGTATTCACAAAAGTACATCAAGAAATTAAACAACATTAACTTTTTTTTTTAAATTCTTTACTTTGTACTTTGGATAATGCCTGGTGGGAAGAAAAAGATTCCTGTGTCACATGAATAGGTAAAAGGCATATATGCCAACAAAAAAATAGGCCGATATCTAATTGTAAAACATTTCAGGTTATAATAATGAGAGATAATAATCACAAAATATTATAACTATTTGAAATCAACAAGTTTTTGTGTAGAGTCTATAGAGACTGCACTGAAATCAGCTTCTTGTCACAATAAATTGGCAAAACACAAGAGAAGACTCAAACCATCGCTAGATTTGATGGATGATGAGCTTGCAGGCCTACCACACAGCTGCTGTGTCTGTCCATGGAAGAAAACATATGGCTTGAGTCTACTGCCAAGAGATGAAGGCTTGGTCCTATACCCAACAGAACAAAAAACTGACATAAGAACATTTAGACACTAATTTTTACACAAATGTAAGTGCTCAATTTTGTACTTAAAAAAAAATCTAATAAGCACAATAAGCAACATGAATCCCTTTCTGTTTTTGAAATGTCTTCCTAGCGTGACCGCATTCAGAGCATCGCAGCATATGTAGAAGGCAGACTCAGTATCCAAGCCTTGACTTGACAGATCAAACTGCAGAACTTGGTTTCACAGTCAAATAGTGTTTATCAAGGACAAAAGACTTAGATGAGACTTTTGAGACTTTTTTGTAATGGACTTTGTTACCATGACAGAGATACAGAATTGAGGCATTTGCCACTGCCAGACCAAACATTAAACTCTCTTGGTACTAGACTGTCAATTTTTATTGCCTTGTTTGTTGTTCAGGTGAGAGGGAATTAGATGGTTTCCGTATTAAAGGCCATTTTGAAAGGATTCTTACCTGGTCTGCCAATAAATCACTTACTGACCTTGGCCAACATTTCAGACAAGCAGATTATGACTCCTAAAAACAGTAGATGCAGACCGAGGTAAGATGTTGCTCAAGAATTGGTAATGTAATGATGGTTTATGGGTGACTTCCTAAATTAAGGCCACTTTTGATGCCTTGGTTGTGTTTCATCTATGTTAAAACAACAGATCTGATCTGATATATACCAAGAATATCATGTTGATCAAGTGAAGTTTAATGTATGGTGGTGGTAATTTTTAATAATAACAGAATTTTTCCATTTTTTTAAATTAGTTGTATAGGACTTAACACAATACGTGACTGTTTGCTGACTTCTGGTGTCTTACAGTCTAATTGTCTAATTAGTAATATAGTCTAACATTGTCTAATTAGTCTAATTAGTAATTAGTCTCAATTGTCTGAATACAAAATTGTCCTCAAATTAAAATCACAGTATTAAAAAAAAATGTAAAAAATTGTTCTAATATATAAACAGTGCTCATAATTTTACATGCCCCTTGCAGAATATGCAAAATGTTAATAATTTTAACAAAATAAGAGGGATCATGAAAATTGCAAGTTATTGTTTATTTAATACTGCCCTGAATACGCTATTTCACATAACAGATGTTTATATATTTTCCACAAGACAAAATAACTGAATTTATAAAAATGACCGCGTTCAAAAGTTTACATACTAGGTGTCATTTCCTGGATGATCCACGACTGTCTTTCTGTTTTGTGATAGTTGCTCACAAGTCCCTTGTTGGTCCCGAGCAGTTCAACTGCCTGCCGTACTTCAGGAAAAAATCCTCCAGCTCCTGCACATTCTTTGGTTTTCCAACATTTTCTGCATATTCGAACCCTTTCCAACAGTGACTGCATGATTTTGAGATCCATCTTTTCACATGGAGGACAATTGGTGGACTCATACATAACTGTTACAAAAGGTGAAAACATTTACTGATGCTCAAGAAGGCAACACAATGCATTAAGAGCTGGGGGGTGTAAACTATTTGAATTGGATGATCAGGGTAAATTGAGACACACTAGAGCAAAAGTGTTTGTCCATATAAACACTAAATAAACTGAAATTGTGATTTTTCTTATAGGTCTTTGTATGGTTGATGTCAGGGATCTGGAAGGAGGACCCAATTGCAGTGAGCGTAACAAGGGTTTATTGACAAAGCAGATCAATACAAAAGGGTTGTGAGGTGCACAGGTGATACCACAACAGGAACACAATAAACAGATAGCTAGGGAAGGCCACTGGAACAGCCTCAGACATCAACTGGCAGAATACTATAGCAGAGGCGGCAAGACCAGGCCGGGAGAGAGACCAGAGCAAGGCACCAGAGAGCTGAGCTCAGATACTTGACCATAAACTCTGAAGCACCCCAGACACCAGGCAAGGGAACAGGTCAAGACAGGAACTCTAACACCACAACAAGACAAAGCATAGCTCCACAGAAACACAAATTACTCCAAGACAGGCAAGAGAATAAACAAAAGGAATAAATTATTATTATTAAAGTAACCAACACAAATAACCAAAAAAAATGAACAAAAGATCAGGACTAAGAGAACTAAATGAATACTAAATTAAAGGCAAAAAGGTCAAAAACAGACCGCATCCAAAAACAAGGAGCAAGACAAAAACATAGAATTACAAGAGACAAGACTAGGGCAAGACTAGAGCACAAGAACAAACCGACAGGAAGACAGGAACACATAATCAGACAGCGACAGCGACAGTGAGGGAAAGAATGACCACGAACCAGCAAAGACAACAGGGCAAGGGGCACTATAAATAGGGAGGAAACCACACAAGGAACAGGTGAGAGCAATTACACTAACAAGGACTCAATGAGGGCTAACAAGAGGGTGTGGTAATGAGGAAACCAGGAGGAGGGGCTAAAGAAGCACATGGCTGAGAAAAACAAACTAGGCCATGTGCTGACAAGACAACATAGACACAAGAAACAAAATACAAGACAACCAGAGTGTCAGGGCAAAACCCTGACAGTTGAAGTATCTTCACAAGTCTGAAATATACAGTACAGTGAACACTTTAACAATCAAACATTGCATTATATTCAGTTTCACGGTAATGATATGTAGCAAATTTTAGCTCAACGACAGGAAATATGAATAATTAACCATAACTAGTTATAATTAACTATTCATATTTTAGATCCGCTGAGATTTCTTCTTCAAAGAAACAATTTAAACAATACTGCAATTTTGTGATTTCTTCACTAAAGCATATTACATTATGGTACAGTTTGGTATTAGAATTATATTTTATTTAAATTGTTTTGTTTCTTCTTATTCTTTATATTAGTATTGTTTATTAGGGTGTTTTGTGTTATATTATGTTATTTAGTTAACGTTCATTGAATTGATTTGTGTTGCTCTGATGGTGTTTGTGTTTGTGTGTATGACCTTGTGCACTGTCTATACATGAGTAGTGGCCATATTTTATGGATAGCCCACTTACGATGAACTCTGTTTCATTATGTGGCTTTCTGTACTACCACCTGTATTATTATGGTGGTTATCAATACATTTTATGATAAAAAAGCAGATTTACATACTAACTTTATTGCAAATTTAACAGATTTTTAACAGAATGTTTTTACAGTGTATGTTCTCATATTGCATTCAATAATGGACTCCAACATACCAAAGCCAGTTGAGTATGAGAGTGTATATTTATCTCTTCTTATTCAATACATGTCATGACGGGTTTAATGTAATAATGAAAATGGCCTTTGGCATCTTTAGAGAATGATTGCACATAGTTTACTCAAGCTGTTAAACTGTGTTAGAAGGCTTCTGTAAAGACAATTCTCTACAATATATTCTTACGAAGCTGTTTAATAGTAAAATAATACCGCTCTAGTCTAATATCAATAGTAGTTTTTGCTCTTTTTGATATATTGATACAATTGTGCCAGTATTCCCCGAAGGAGGGAGTAAATGATGACACCTGCAACAACAACTTACATTTAACTTCTATTGAGCCAAAACTATCCTGCCTCTGGCATAAACAGGCCTGCAGCAACATTTTAATTACGGCTATTTATCTTGGCAAGATGACAAGGCCAGGCCTTAAGTTAGACGAAACACATTACTTTGTGTAAGCCAACTAAAAAAAACATTATTCAGTCCAGGGATATTATTTTGATCTAATACACAATGCCTTAAAAGAGACACAGACTTCTTAGAGGAAAATATTTTCTTCAGCTGCAAAGAACAGACATAACAGCTTGCCACTTGAAGAACTGGATGCTTTTGACATACTCAGTGAAAGTGTGATGTTGCACGTCAACCATTGTTATCTAGTCACGGATCATCTACCGCCTGCCTCAAATTCCACGTGATCTAACGTTATTGTTGAGTTCATTTTTTCTGTCCTCTCAATGTTTTATTCCATTAGAACAGATGCTGACAAAAATGTGAGGCAAATAGACAAAACTGGGCTGCTGTGGTTTTGTGTTGTTTGGAGCTGTTGTTGTAGTTCTCAGGAGCCCTCATCCAGATTAAAGTTTGAAGTTTTGTTCCTTTGAGTCTCGGTCCTCAAGGGATGGAGTTTCTTTTTTCTCTGAAAGCCTTTTTATGTGTCTTCAACATGTTTTCTGTGAATTAATCTAGTCTTTTACAGGGTTTAGTGTCTATGAAGCTATATTTGGGATGCACTAGTAATCAGAGGGAGTATCTTCATTAAAAAAATGATCTTTAAGCAATAAGATTACCCTTTTTGAGGCCTGATGAAGTAGGACTGTAATGGTCTTTCTCCCTCTTAACCTCTAGAAGGGCGGACATCCTATTATCTATTTTTCTCTTGTTCTTCTTAGATTAAGTGGTGTTGTTTGATTGCCTTATTTGGGGGCTTCTGAGTATACGGATGTCTTTTGTTGAGGAGTGTTTTCCGCTGCCCTTGATTGTTCTCAACACTGCCGAAGAACGTCAATTAAGTAAACTAGTAAATACAATAAATAATGGACAAAACTCACGTCAACATTTACAAGGTAAACTGCAGAGTGTTGATCTCCAGTGAGGAGATCAATGCCATTTTCAATGCCATTTCTTTTCTTTCTTTCTTGTTTTCCCCAAATTGATTATGTTTTTGAAAATGTAGAGAAAGAGGATGAAGCTATATTTGGGATGCACTAGTAATCAGAGGGAGTATCTTCATTAAAAAAATGATTTTTAAGCAATAAGATTACCCTTTTTGAGGCCTGATGAAGTAGGACTGTAATGGTCTTTCTCCCTCTTAACCTCTAGAAGGGCGGACATCCTATTATCTATTTTTCTCTTGTTCTTCTTAGATTAAGTGGTGTTGTTTGATTGCCTTATTTGGGGGCTTCTGAGTATACGGATGTCTTTTGTTGAGGAGTGTTTTCCGCTGCCCTTGATTGTTCTCAACACTGCCGAAGAACGTCAATTAAGTAAACTAGTAAATACAATAAATAATGGACAAAACTCACGTCAACATTTACAAGGTAAACTGCAGAGTGTTGATCTCCAGTGAGGAGATCAATGCCATTTTCAATGCCATTTCTTTTCTTTCTTTCTTGTTTTCCCCAAATTGATTATGTTTTTGAAAATGTAGAGATCTGATTATAAAAGCTCACGGTAAATGCAGAAGACCAGGGATATTTGTCACACTTTTGAGTCAAATGTTCAATAACAAATGCTTGTTTTCTCTAATTGGTTTTAAATACATATTTTACTTTTTTTTATTTATTCATCAAAATAAAAATTACAATATTTATTTATTATCTTCTGATTGATTATATATACACTATATACAAACATTTAGGGTCATTTTTTAAATGAATGAATACTTTTATTCAGCAAGGACACATTAAATTCGTAAAAAAAATTGAATTCTGTTATTTATCAAAAACTTTTAAATTATTACATTAATAGAACAAATTATTATTCTATTTCAAATAAATGCTGTTCTTTGAACTTTCTATTCATTTAAAAATCCTGGGAAAAAAAGTATTGCAGGCAGTCTCCACAAAATATTAAGCAGTTTAACCCTGACAATAATAAGAAATGTTTCTTAAGTAGCAAATCAGCATATTAGAATAATTTCTGAAAGATCATGTGACAGTAAAGACTGGAGTAATGATGTTCAGAATTAAGATTGGCATCACAGGAATAAATTACATTTTAAAATATATTCAAATAAAATAAATATTTCTGATAAGCAAGTTTCAGTTTGACAACTTACCCCATATAGTATAAAAATACCCTACCTGTCTGCCATTCTCCAGCGTCGCCATAGACCCGTAGACCCAGCGGCTCCACCTCTGCTCCTAGCTCCCTCGCCTCCACCATCACCCGTCGATCCACCAGCTCCACCCGGCTCCCTCATCCCTCCGGCTCCGCCTTGGTCGGGCGTTGACACGTCATCGCCTCAGGACTCCGCTCCTCCAGCTGCACTTCGTCGCTCCGTCCCACAGGCTACGTTGGGCTCCTTCCTCCCGCCAGCTCCACCTTGGTCCTCAGTCGCTCCAGCTCCGCCGCTGATCTCCGGATCGCCGCCTCGGCTGCCAGAGCCCTCAGCTCCACCCTGGCCCCCCAGATCCTCGGCATCCCCCTGGCTCGTTGGCTCTCCGTCTCCGCCTCGGGCTCCTCCACCACCTGCTCCACCGCCGTTGGTCGGCCCCCTGGAGTCGGCGGCCATTCCTCCTCCATGGCTCCTCCCTCCATTGGCTCCACCGTGGGTCGCTATCATGGCTGTGGCCTGGGTCTGGCTGTGCTCCTCCTGCTCTGGGCCCCTCCTGTCTCCTCCCTCCTTCGTCGCTTCCCTGGTCTCTGTCTGCCGGTCCCCTCCCGGGTGTCCGTCCTCCTCCTGAGCCTCCTCCCAAGCTCCCACCTATGCCTCCCTCTGTTGTTGTTGTTACGGTGCGAGGACGCACCTTCCAGGAGGGGGTGTCAGACAAATGTCAGACTTTTGGACCTGTTTTGCCCCCGTAGCCCTTCCTGTGTTCCTGTCCTTGTTTAGTTTGATTATGTTCCATTGATGTCACCTGTGTTCCCCTGATTGCCCTGTGTTTAAAAGTCCTAGTCTGTTCAGTTTGTGTTTGTCAAGTCTACTTGTTTCTACATGTGTTTGCCCAGCTCCTATTGTGGATTATCCCGTGTTTTCGTCATTAAAGACTGTGAATGCTACTCCGTGTCTCCTACGTTCTTCCCGCAGCAGCGCAACGTGACACTACCATTGTGGCATGCTACTAAAAAGAATTCACAACTAGTTAAAGCTGTCAAAATAAAACACTTAAAGATCATTACTTATGTTAGTCATAGAATTTGAGTCATAATTTGATAAAAACAAACCTAAAACATGCTTGAGACATGGGAGATGTGAATCAAATATTAAAAAAAGAAAAACCTACCGCTTCCTTCTGTTTATATCATTTCGGTTTGGACATCTGATTCCTAAACTATGAAGTTAATATAATTCAGGTGGCGTATTAAGTGGCATCTATCAGGTAATACCAGAGCAAAATATCATCCGGGTTGAAGCAAATGTTTGCTATTCATCAGAAGCACACTCAAGCAGGGTAATGCGAGCGCTCAGATCAGTGTCTTTGCGTTGAGATATCATAATCATCACAGATGTGCCGTGAGTCAAGACCTGGGCAGACGCTTCCCTGAACCACTGGACAAATCAAATCAGTGCACCCACTGCCAGGGGAATACATCTTTATTACTAGTTCATATCTGTCGCCGTGGAGACCTTTCAGGTTTGGACACGATAGACCACATTTTATACTGTCGCCCCGTGACACCTATTGCTTCAGACTGTCACGGACCCTCATAAAGGCGAAACTGCAAAATGATCTAATTCAAACCTACACGACTCTTCACCACAGCTGATTGCCCCAATTATGTTTTCCCCCTTCCAAAATGTGAAACACTCCAGGGGGGATCTGAACAATTTACTAACCTGCTACTGATGCCGCCATTATTTTTTTATGTTTAAGTCAATGATAAATCAAAGGAACAAAGCACATTTTCTTAGCTTCACCCTCTTAGTTGTCTGAGCTAGTGGCAGTTGTACATCCAATGTGTTTAGAGTCATTAATATCATAATGAGGCTATGACCATTGAACCTTTAATGAGTTACATCTTTTTAGGATTAAGTCTTTCTGTTGCTCCCTGATAAAATAAGCTAACTGTCAAATGTACTGAACATTACTCTGCTGAAAGAAGAAAAAGAAAAAATAAAGTAAATAAATAAAACTAACCTATAAGCGGTTTGCTGGTCTTAAAGTCGGCATGAAACAGAAGTTGCGATTGTCTTTTCTTCTCTACTGTGACGTGCATCTGAATGAAACGGCTTCTGAAATGAGAGGGTGGGACTTGATTTCATCCTTCGGGAATTGATTGGATCGTTGGAAGCTGGGGCGTTGCTAACAAAAAGGAGGCAGATCTGAATGCCAGTTTGCAGTTAGTGTTGTTGGGGGATTTCGCTCCACTGGATTCACTGCCGACACCCAAGCATGAATAAATGTTTTATTTATTAAGGATGACGACGACGATCAATGGCACAAAACATGCCTAAACAGCACGCGCGAGATCGAGAGAGAGAGAGACTGCCTGAATGACTGAGTGCGTCCTCCATCAGGTTAAGTCATATTCATGAAAAAAATTTGTTTGCGATGTCCTAAGAGTAATGTTGTCGTAATATCCTAATATCTTTTAAATGTTTAGGGGTAACATACTCCCTCATGACTGGTGTCAGTGCTATAAAGTGAAGCACCAGCTAGCTTCTGCTTTTCCCCCTGTTGTTTATCCCAGCGTTTACCCCTCACGTCACTAGCTCCGCCCTTGAGCCACAGCTCGTGACCGGAAGAGAAGATGAGTCGTTTTGAGGGGGAGGGGAGGTTAACGTTTTTGATTAAAGATTAGGAGGGCACATGAACTTAAAAAAATAATGAAGTGCACGGATACATTATTTATAATAAACACTACAGTATTCCATTAAAAAATAATAATTTTCAATTTTGATTTCATGGTGACTTTAATTGGTCTCCCAACCTTGACAGACTAGTCTGTTGGCTGGTTCTGGCCACTATTTAGCTAAAACCAGCTTAAATAGTTACTTGCTTTAACATGCATTTCATGAAAATATGCTAATTTCAGTATTGATGTTTTTATAGATTTTAGTTTTATATTGCTCAAGCTAAAATCTGTCGAATTAAACATTACCATTCTTTGTTTTTTTTAGCAAGCTACCGTAACAAGGTTGGCCTGAAACAGAGATTGTGATCTTGTCTTTCTTCTCTATTGTGACATACATCAAAGTGAAATGGCTTTGTACATCTGCAATTGGATCATTGTCATTTGCTGATTGCTGCAATCTCATGATTGACAGGTTGCTGAAGGGCAGAAGTTATTGTCCCGCCCTTACACCAGTACACACGTCACTGGTGTCGCTGCGAGATGGAGGGGAAGTTAATGTTTTTGTTTAAAGGTGACATATCATGAAAATCTGACTTTTCCAGGTTTTAAGTGCTATAATCAGGTATAATCTACCAACCAAGGAAACGTGAAAAAGATTAACCCAGTAACTTTGTTTTGGTAAGCCTTTTTCTGCAAGCGTCTGAGAAAACGAGCGGGTCAGATTTCGCTCCATTGGTAAGCATGAATAAATGTTTTATTTATTAAGGATGACGACGACGATCAATGGCACAAAACATGCCTAAACAGCGCGCGCGAGATCGAGAGAGAGAGAGACTGCCTGAATGACTGAGTGCGTCCTCCATCAGGTTAAGTCATATTCATGAAAAAAATTTGTTTGCGATGTCCTAAGAGTAATGTTGTCGTAATATCCTAATATCTTTTAAATGTTTAGGGGTAACATACTCCCTCATGACTGGTGTCAGTGCTATAAAGTGAAGCACCAGCTAGCTTCTGCTTTTCCCCCTGTTGTTTATCCCAGCGTTTACCCCTCACGTCACTAGCTCCGCCCTTGAGCCACAGCTCGTGACCGGAAGAGAAGATGAGTCGTTTTGAGGGGGAGGGGAGGTTAACGTTTTTGATTAAAGATTAGGAGGGCACATGAACTTAAAAAAATAATGAAGTGCACGGATACATTATTTATAATAAACACTACAGTATTCCATTAAAAAATAATAATTTTCAATTTTGATTTCATGGTGACTTTAATTGGTCTCCCAACCTTGACAGACTAGTCTGTTGGCTGGTTCTGGCCACTATTTAGCTAAAACCAGCTTAAATAGTTACTTGCTTTAACATGCATTTCATGAAAATATGCTAATTTCAGTATTGATGTTTTTATAGATTTTAGTTTTATATTGCTCAAGCTAAAATCTGTCGAATTAAACATTACCATTCTTTGTTTTTTTTAGCAAGCTACCGTAACAAGGTTGGCCTGAAACAGAGATTGTGATCTTGTCTTTCTTCTCTATTGTGACATACATCAAAGTGAAATGGCTTTGTACATCTGCAATTGGATCATTGTCATTTGCTGATTGCTGCAATCTCATGATTGACAGGTTGCTGAAGGGCAGAAGTTATTGTCCCGCCCTTACACCAGTACACACGTCACTGGTGTCGCTGCGAGATGGAGGGGAAGTTAATGTTTTTGTTTAAAGGTGACATATCATGAAAATCTGACTTTTCCAGGTTTTAAGTGCTATAATCAGGTATAATCTACCAACCAAGGAAACGTGAAAAAGATTAACCCAGTAACTTTGTTTTGGTAAGCCTTTTTCTGCAAGCGTCTGAGAAAACGAGCGGGTCAGATTTCGCTCCATTGGTGACGTAGCAAAGGGATCTCATTACAGTATTACCGCCCCTTAATCTGTAAGTATACACCCACGGCGCCGTCGTTGTGTTTTCACAAGCGACAACGGTGTACTAGTTCTAATGCCATGGCGAAAGTTTGAGCAAAACATGCTAACTGTTCTGTCATTGGCTGCACAGACGAGCACAGAACACTGTTTAGAGTCCCAGCATCAGAGGAGATGAGAGAGCAGTGGATTTATTGATTTATTTACTGTATATTGTTGCTGCCACACAGATCTAAAATAAACATGTGATTTATTTCCCAGCTGTTTACCTTCACAGACATAACCGACAGTTTTTTGTAACTCATGTGTGTTTTTAACATAAACTTGTGTGTGAATGAGAACTTAGTTTAGTACTCACATGCTGTGACAGCTGCTTTCTGTCCGTTTGCTTCAGATGTGTGCTCTCAGAAAACCGTATATCAGAAGTTTAAATATGGTTTAAAACACCAAAACAGATGTTTTTTTAGCAGGTACGAGCAGGGCCGCATTAAGACCTCAATGGGCCCCGGGGCTATGACTTACTGCAGGGCCCCCCGTCACAATAATGATGTAGCTTAACATAGGATTTTTATCCAAACTAAATTTCATAATTCTTGTTACCAATTCCAATATCTCAAAATAAAAACAACCTTACTGAAGACAAGTCATGAATTACAACAGAACAAAGAAATTGACCTACAAACACTTAAAGCACTGAATAAGAAATATATTGTATAAAATAAATTGTCCGTTTGCTTCAGATGTGTGCTCTCAGAAAACCGTATATCAGAAGTTTAAATATGGTTTAAAACACCAAAACAGATGTTTTTTTAGCAGGTACGAGCAGGGCCGCATTAAGACCTCAATGGGCCCCGGGGCTATGACTTACTGCAGGGCCCCCCGTCACAATAATGATGTAGCTTAACATAGGATTTTTATCCAAACTAAATTTCATAATTCTTGTTACCAATTCCAATATCTCAAAATAAAAACAACCTTACTGAAGACAAGTCATGAATTACAACAGAACAAAGAAATTGACCTACAAACACTTAAAGCACTGAATAAGAAATATATTGTATAAAATAAATAGACTACAAAGACTGAATAGTCTTCACTTTGTAAATTCAATATACATTATTTTACAAAAGCGAGGACAGTGAGTGGTTTTCTTTCTAATGTTTAATTTACATTATTGACACAAATGGCAAGAGCAGCTATATTAGGCTGCTTTGGAGGAATAGTTCACCCAAAAATGTATATTGTTGTTGTTCTAAACCTGAATGAGTTTCATTCTGCTGTTGAATGCAAACGTATATATTTGGAACAATACTGGTAACCAAACAGTGTCTGTGCCCCCATGACTTCCATAGTATGGAGGGGGAAAAAACACGATTGGAGTCAACAGGCACCAGAAACTTTCTGGTGGTTACAAATGTTCTTCAAAATATCTTCTTTTATGTTGAGGAGAACAAAGAAATTCATACAGGTTCAGAACAACTTGAAACTGAGTAAATGATGACAGTATTTACATTTTTGGGTGAATATCGCTTTAAAATCTCATCATATAATGCCAAGATCGCATAATAGCCAACTAGTGCACATGCTTTATCTTTAACTATTAACGTTCATTTAAGACACAAATAACTGACAGGCATTTTGACATAACTATATGTATTCGAACGTTTAACAAGGCGTCAATAACTCAGTTTAGACAGGTGCTGTACGAGCAAGTGCGCTCCGCGCATATCAGAAACCGTCTTAACGCGCGCATTTGCCTAAATGAATTCTGCCCCACTGCTTAATGCCCCTGAACAGTTAAATTAGTTTGTAAACCAAAATGCGTTTAAATGAAAAGCTTACATCATGATGCGCAAAATTAATTTCTCAACCCATAAGCCAGTATACTATAGCCCTATAGAGTTTGTTCAAACACAAAAAGCACTATAGCTACATCTATCAAGTTAATAATCAAACTAACCTAAAATCTGTGGGTATGATGACGCTGTTTTTATCTGCTCCATATGTCCGGTCCATTTGCTGTTCCACAACTCCCACTCCATCATCAGCTTTAGTAATATAAACTAGCTGTGGATTTTAGTGACTAACTCATGTTTTCCCCTCTCTCCTAATTTTTTTCTCTCACTATTTTTTTATTTTTAGAATAGTTGACATTTTTACTTATCGAAGATTGCTCTTTGCATGACCATTTCTAGATTACACCAGAATAAAGTGAAGAGAGGTAAATGCAGACATTAGGTGCAGCCATCACCTGATAGATAGGCTGCGTGCACAGTTTGTTCAAAAGTAAAATATATAATACATGCATTTGATTGGTAAAACAAATTCAGATGTGACGTTTTAATCTCTAATGATAACGCATGGGATTTACGGAAAACTCCACTAAATAATAGCGCTATAAAGTGAGAGGTGTGGTGGGACTTTGGCGATTGGCGCTACAGATGTCCGTCAATCTACTCCACAGCCAATCACGGGCCCCCTCCTTGCTCGGGCCCCGGGGCTTCAGCTCCGCCTAGCCCAATGGTTAATGCGGCCCTGGGTACGAGCTGTAATGGCGCAGCTCTATTCTGGAAAAGGGAGCGGGAGCAGCAGCTCATTTGCATTTAAAGAGACAGGCCGGAAAAACAGTGTGTTTATACTTCCACTCAAAATAGGCATTTTCAAAATGATATAATAAATGATCTGTGGAGTATTTTGAGCTGAAATTTCACAGACATATTCTGGGGACACCAGAGACTAATATTACATATTGTAAAAAGGGGCATAATATGTCTCCTTTAAGGATTACAAGGCACAGGACTAATAATATTAAAACAACAAGAATTGTCCATTTGATATCATGGTGACTATTAAATTACTAGACATATGTGACCCTCTCTGTGAAATCCAGGCTCAAAAGCTAATTATGAGATAACAAGCATCAAAATTTGATTTCAACCATTACTTTCACTATGATTTCAATTTTTGACATGGCCTTACTCAGTTGATATTAAAGATATCAATGTTCCATTTTCACAGAATGTTCTTTACCTTATGAAGGAGGATTTTATGTAGAAAACAGTAAATCACACACACAAAAAAAATACTTTAGCTGGGTTTTCACAGCCAGGGTCACATATTGCAAACTTGTTAGGAGGAAGAACACTTGTAAGTTGCCAGAACAAGATACTACAACACATTATTTTTGATCAAGCATAGAAAAACGTGGAGAGGATTTTGCTCAACATTAGGACAACGTTCCCAGCGACAGCCCTGGCTTGGACCTTATGGAAGACATACTTCATTATAATGAAAACAAGCCTGTGTGGTATAAACATACAGTCTGTTGAATAGAATGTAAAGTTTTACTTGGCTATCAATGTTTAAATGGATGCAAAATTGGAAGAGAAGAATTGTTGAATAAAGTCATTATTTTTGTTTTCTTTGCACACAAAAAGTATTCTCGTAGCTTCATAAGATTATGGTTGAACCACTGATGTCACATGGACTATTTTAATGATGTCTTTACTATCTTTCTGAGCCTTGAATGTGGTAGTTTCCTTGCTGTCTGTGGAGGGTCAGAAAGCTCTCGGATTTCATCAAAAATATCTTACTTTTTATTCCGAAGATAAACTAAAGTCTTATGGGTTTGGAATGACATTAATTTCATTTTTGAGTGAACAATCCCTTAATGGTCTATTTACTTAATTAAGAAGATAATTAAGATCTAGGATCTTTTCCATTAGTTCCATCAGATTCCAATCTGATGACAATTAGCACACACAGAAATCTGCCTACTACTACTAATCTGTTTCTATTACTTCTGCCATCCAAAATTGCTTGACAAATCCATCTAGTGTAAGGTTCAGTCTAACAGGGAAATCATAAAAGACGGCGATCCTAAAAGAACAAGATGACAGTATGATGAGGCAAATTAACCTGCCTGAAGCAGTTCAGTCATTTCTCATGTGCCAGAACAAAGTCTGGCTGAACACCCTCAATGCCATAGCCTCCAGTCTGGCTTGTAGTATAACCTACCTCAAATTGTGCACATCCCACCAATTTAATAGGATTGTTACCAAAAATAAATAAATTACTCATCCTCATGTCATTACAAAACCTGTAGAATTTTCTTTCTACTGCAGAACACAAAAGATACTTTCAAAAATGTATGTCTGTCCATATAATGAAAGTCCAATGTTGTTTTGGACCCCACTGACTTTCAGTGTGCAGACAAAAACAATTGAGATTCTTCAAAATATCATTTGTGTTCCACAGAGGAAAGAAATTTGTACTTGGAATGTAGGATGAGCACATTTAAATTTTTCGATAAACTATTCTGTTAAGAAAAAAGAAAAAGGATTTATATTTTGTATAGAGTCAAAACAATATTATCAAAAATAACTCATTTTAATATGTTGCATGCTAATATGTTGTCACATACTCTGTGTGACATCTCCTACGACAAACAACAAACTGTCGTTTTTCAAGACAAGCCATGATCAGAATTAATGATGCTAGAGATTTCTTCTAACCGCATAAACTCTGGCTCTCTGGTCTCACGGAATTCATATGATACGTTGCCTTTGCTTTGATAAACACCGGTTGCGCTGCTGTTTTCATGTGGGTGTGTATGGGATGATATTAGACTCAAAATGATTAATAGATGCACGCACAATTATCCATGTACTGCATACATTTTATACATGTGTCTTACTAACCACAAACAAATGCCTTTCAATTTGATTCTGTGGAATTCGGGATTAAATGATTGTGCAGGGATTTGTACAAATACAGACATGTTTGTGAATAAAAATGTTCTGTTCTGCATTAATATATCATAAATTGCTCATGCAAAAAGGAATCCGTGCATATGTGGATCAGGTGACACGTGTGCATTAATTGATGTCTAGTTCGAGTCGATCTTGTTCGGTTCATTTGGATTTTGAGGAAGGCAAATTGTACTTATCTTTTTAAACTTACTTTTCTGCTTTAATTTCTTTAGATTAAATGCTTTTAGAACTTGCATGTCCTCATGGATCTGGATTGCACACCTTTATGGAAGTTGCTTTATTTTTTTCTTCTCCTTATTTTAGTCTACCCTAAGTTGATAACGGTAATAGAGAAGTCTCATATTTACCAAACTGATCTACATAATACCACAAACCATCACCACATTCACAAGCATGAGTTACAAGGTGAAGATCTGTTCTAACAACATTTTTGAATCAATCAACCATCAAGAATATCACTGAAAATACTATTAGAAAACTGAAAATTGGTAAAGTAGCACTCCAGACTGAGAATAATATTTGTAAAGCCCATTTCAAAACCCTTCATCTTTCATATGTCAAGAAGACAGAGGTTGTGCATAAAGTCATATACCAATTAATATCTTTATTAAAACCTTTTTAGAACAAATAATTTACAGTCACAGGAAGCACATCCACTGGATTCATGAAAAAACAATTGTACAATGCATGACAGGCCATCAGTCATTTTTTTGTTTTGTTTGATTTCTTAGCCCCATCCTCCTTTTTGTTTGTGCTGTCCTTGTTGATGGGGAAATCCAGAGATGTTCTAAAGTGGATGGGAATGATATGCTCCTCTGAGGACTCATCTTTGGATTCTGGTGACTCAATATGCAGAAGTCCATCTTCTCCAAGTGAGCAGGTCAAGGAGGTTGGATCCAGGTGGTCAGGAAGATGCACAGCTTGAACAAATCCTTGTGGCTGGGCTTCTGCGACGTGAGCAGTGCTGGTAGATGATGAAGAAGCGTCTGCCTGGGCCCGCTTGCTGGCCATCACCTCCAGACGTCTTCCAGATACTGTCACGATGACGTCCTCTGGAGGGAAGCCTTGAGTGTCCAGAGTAAGAGACACGTCTCGCCGTTTGTTCTGCTCAGTGTTGGTGCTGAAGAGCCTGGAGAAGGACCTCTGACCATCTAAACACTGGAAGAACTCATCAGGGAGTTCATTTAGCAAGCTGTCTCTGATCTCATTCCTCAGATTCTGCATTATTTGAGCTCTACGGTGGAGGAAATCCTCTCTAAAGCCGGAAAGAGCAACACTGCGCCTGGGCCACAAAAAGTGGGAGTTTGCAAAGAAAGGATCATCCATGAAGAGGCTCTCGACAGAAGACATTTCTCTCGTCTGTTTGTCTGGGTGGTGTTGTCTTGAGTGCTTGTCTGTGCTCTCAGAAGAGTGATCTGCTTGCTTCAGGTCCCTCCAGTTTATATATTTCTCCAACAGGCATCTTGAACCTCCCACTGCTGGTATTTTTACACCAGTGAGGTCATGAATAAGAATGTGAAGCTACAAGTAAACAGAACGTCCAAGACGCTCATATGGCTATAATAAGTTTAGAGTTGTAATTTGATTTATGGGTCGGTGTCACTTTTACTGTCCCACAGCCAACGTTGGCCCTTCTGTCCAGTTTGGGATTGTCCACTGCCTCCTCAGTCATGCACAGAGAGTGAAGTCACGCGCTAACTTTACACCCTATGTGTGTGCGAGTGTTTACTCTGTCCTTGCCTTCATCAGAAGCTGCTTACCATAAGAACTATGCTGACTGCAGTCATGATGTCATTTCCTAAAACCAGGAAATATATATTAATTTTGCTTTTCATAAAATTAAAAAAATAAACTGTATATATAGGGATTGTATAAGAGAATAATATAAGGAAGAATATGAAAACCTATTATTTTTCAGAAACACAAAATATGACCTTACTTGTTGGGTTCTTAGATCAAAACTTTTAGTTGTAGGCCTATTTATTAATATTTAAATCAATAAATAAAATAATTAGATACTTTTTAAGTATCTTGTAATAATCTTTGCCAAACATGTATATTTTCTTCTCAATATCTGCAATGGCATTTAAAATGTAGTATAATTCACATCCTTTTTTTTTTGGTTCAATAAATAATGTTATCTAATACTCCAAATGTCACATATTACATGACACAGGGCAAACTTATATGAAAAAAATTTGTTCAAACAAATTAACTTTTAGGAGTAGCCTATTTAGAACTTTCTTTTTCTTTTAAAGTTCACGAAACTGACGCATTTTAAGTCATTTGAATTTCATTGTTTTGAGTGTAATGAACATGTTTCTTTTAATTTAGAGGAACTTAATGTTTTGCTATGCTTAATTTAGATGAGTAGCCTATCTGTCGGGTTTTTTGAGGGGGTTCCATCACGGTGAGGAATGGAGCATGAGCTTGATTTGAGAACAAATATACTGTAGGTTAAACGTTCTATAATGTCTAAAGCCCGGCTCACACTGTGCGATTTTAGCCACGCTTTGGTCGTCTGAGACCAATTTTGAAAATCCTAAAAAATTCCTATAATCCTAGACTAAAATCTGTAGTCTTTGATCGGTAGTTTGACATGATCACCGACAGCCGATTAATGGCCGTTGCGATCAAATTTGACCTCAGAGGAACTTCTGGCAGTATCAGAAGATTTGGCGCACAGCCCTGCAGTGTGACATCTCCTACGACAAACAACAAACTGTCGTTTTTCAAGACAAGCCATGATCAGAATTAATGATGCTAGAGATTTCTTCTAACCGCATAAACTCTGGCTCTCTGGTCTCACGGAATTCATATGATACGTTGCCTTTGCTTTGATAAACACCGGTTGCGCTGCTGTTTTCATGTGGGTGTGTATGGGATGATATTAGACTCAAAATGATTAATAGATGCACGCACAATTATCCATGTACTGCATACATTTTATACATGTGTCTTACTAACCACAAACAAATGCCTTTCAATTTGATTCTGTGGAATTCGGGATTAAATGATTGTGCAGGGATTTGTACAAATACAGACATGTTTGTGAATAAAAATGTTCTGTTCTGCATTAATATATCATAAATTGCTCATGCAAAAAGGAATCCGTGCATATGTGGATCAGGTGACACGTGTGCATTAATTGATGTCTAGTTCGAGTCGATCTTGTTCGGTTCATTTGGATTTTGAGACTTCATTTTCGCAGTTCACAGCATTTCACCCCCCAAATATATTGATCGTGTGACAGAGATCCAGGGCTTTAATGACCAACCGAAGCAGGAATATTTCAGAAAGAGCATCAGTGATCAGAGAATGGCCAATAAAGTCATCGGTCACATCCAGACATCACCACGCATCAGCAGCATTTGGTATTTACCAGATTACTGCAGAATCATCGCAGAGATTCCAGAGAAGATGTTCAGTACAGGCCGTGATGATTTCCCCAAGACTCTCACTCAGATGTACAGCAAACTCCTGTTAGCTCAGATTAAACTGAAGCGAGAGAGAAAAGAGACCATCATAGATCTGGGGAAAATAGCATTTCATCTGTTGGTGAACAGAAACTCTCTCTTCTGTTATGAAGATTTGAAGAAATGTGGCTTTAGAGATGAAAGTGATCTGATACGCTCATCAATCATAAAGAAGATTGAAGACAAAAGCAAGCGTACATTATTCTGTTTCGTGAATCACAGAACACAGGAGTTTCTGGCAGCTTTATATGCGACTGAAGTCAATAATGTGAATAATCCACTCCAGCTCAGATATCTGTCCAGTCTGAAACTTGAATTTGGAAAGGAGAACTTCACAGACTACTATGTACTTGAGAACGTGATGGAAAACACTTTAGAAAGACAGATGGATCTTTTCTTCTGCTTTTTACTGGGTTTGACGCTGAAATCCAGTCAGAGAGCTTTAAAAGACCTCCTGACACAGAGCAGCTCTTCATCCAGTCAACTCACAGTTCAACACATCAAAACAATGATCAGGAAGTCTTCTCCAGAAAATACAGACAAATACAGTCTCCTGTTTGACACTTTGAAAGAGCTAGATGAACATTGTTCAATCCAGGAAATAAAAACACGACTGAAATCTGGACTCTCTCCTGGGGGCTGTTTCATAAAAGGCGCTAAGAAAAGCGGGGATTAAAGTCCAAAACCTGACTTGAAATAACCTAACAAATCAATCGGAACTAAAGCGGTTTCATAAACGACAATTTAAATTCACGCAATCTCACTAATTTGATCCAGGTTCAATGAGTCAGGATAATTTGATGTGCACGCTTATTCTTAAGCAGCCAATGCGTTCCTATTGGTCAGTGTTAGAGGAGCTCAGCTTAGCCTGACAGTAGTGGTGGAAAGAGCACTAAGAAATTGTACTTAAGTAAAAATATTGCTACTTAAGGAATAATTTACTTGAGTACAAGTAAAAGTACTGAAAAATAATATGACTCAAGTAAGAGTAAAAAAAATAGTTTGCTGAAAAACTACTCAAGTTACTGCCTTACAAAGTACTTTAGTATTATTTTTCTATTTTTACCCAAAATGAGACGAGGTGAGCATTATGGAGCAGGGTTAACCCTAACCCTAACACTTATGTACATTAATATCTGTTTCACAAGTGAGACCCAGGAAATCCCTTATGTGGACAAATGCATCAGCTATCACTACAGCTGAATAACATGCAGATAGAGACGCTTTGATTGATGAAACGTGGAAGACAATAAACACACAATTGCAACGCAATAATTGGCATAGCTTGCATCACAGTAAAGATTATTATAAAGAATATTTTCTGTCTCACTGTGATAAGAAGCAACATAGAACCACAGAAGCTAACTGTTTCAAACACGACTGATGTTATATAGTGATTTTGGAGCAAAACATGATATTAGTATCATAAATTGTCATGTTTGACGCTATGTTAAGCAAACATACTACCTATCTCTGTTGCCAGGAGCAACTGTTTTATAACTAATTTTGAAATGTACATTCACATAAGATTATGTGGTTGTTTTTAAGTAGGGCAAAAGCAAAGAAGGGTAAGTGAGGGTTTAAAAAAAAGAAAGGGTTTAAAACATTGTGAATTGAAATGTGCCAGTAAAAAATAATGTGGGGTATGGGTAAGGTTCAAATTCAATTCAAAGTTACAATATACAATTCGTTTCATTGTATTATGCAAGTTATTTCCTTTTTGTGATATTAAAAATAATGTTTGAAACTTCTGGGCATTTTATGTGAAATATACTTTAATCGTGTGACATCTCCGACAAAAAAAAAAAAACTTTCGTTTTTAAAGAAAAGCCATGATCAGAATTAATGATGCTAGAGATTTCTTCTAACCGCATAAACTCTGGCTCTCTGGTCTCACGGAATTCATATGATACGTTGCCTTTGCTTTGATAAACACCGGTTGCGCTGCTGTTTTCATGTGGGTGTGTATGGGATGATATTAGACTCAAAATGATTAATAGATGCACGCACAATTATCCATGTACTGCATACATTTTATACATGTGTCTTACTAACCACAAACAAATGCCTTTCAATTTGATTCTGTGGAATTCGGGATTAAATGATTGTGCAGCGATTTGTACAAATACAGACATGTTTGTGAATAAAAATGTTCAGTTCTGCATTAATATATCATAAATTGCTCATGCAAAAAGGAATCCGTGCATATGTGGATCAGGTGACACGTGTGCATTAATTGATGTCTAGTTCGAGTCGATCTTGTTCGGTTCATTTGGAGTAAAAAATAATGTGGGGTATGGGTAAGGTTCAAATTCAATTCAAAGTTACAATATACAATTCGTTTCATTGTATTATGCAAGTTATTTCCTTTTTGTGATATTAAAAATAATGTTTGAAACTTCTGGGCATTTTATGTGAAATATACTTTAATCACAAGATTCAAAATAAATGTTTAATCCAAAGTCAAGAACACGTGCATCATACATTTTTCTGTATGAAAACTAAAACATTTCAATAAAACGTATATATATATATAATAGCTAGATAGATAGATTTGAGACAGCAGATGTCTGTTGTAATGGAGCCATTTCACAACTTCTGTCAGATTACTGGGATCTCCTTCATTACAGAATATTAAAGGAAAATGTAACTTTAATATTTCTTATTAATGTGTATATATATATATATATATATGTATATATATATAATAGCTAGATAGATAGATAGATAGATAGATAGATAGATAGATAGATAGATAGATTTGAGACATACTTCACAAGCGTAGCCTATTATTCACTTGGAAGGGCCTCTTGTAGGGTTTCTGCACTGTAATATACAAGTATACCCGGCTGCAGGCTGCAGATCGGTGCGGGGCTACATCTGGGGCGGGGTTGCACGTGTCACCCCGCCCCATACCAACTCTGATTGGTTCGATCGTCTTTCATAGGCATCTTCCATGATAGGAAATGTGTGCTTAGTTGGTGTAGGATGGGCTATGTTGTTTAAAAAGCTAAAAACGCTGTGCAGTTTTAGCCTTCATATAATGCACAGTTGTTTATTGTAAACTTGACTCACTATGTCTGTTTTATTGAATCACGAGATGTTAGCTGCTGCAAGTTTAATCTTCTGGACTAGTTGAATTCACAAATTAATCATTGGGACATTCTAAAACGCTTAACGTGAAAGTAGGCTTAATGCAGTAAAACTGTTTTAAAAAGACCAAACTCAGTAAACACATTATTAATAAAGCATTCTATTCACAGACAAGCAGATATGAGCCCAGAATACAAACGCAAAACGTTTAATTATGCGTTTTCCTCCCATAACCTGCTTGTCTTAAATAGAATGCTTTATTAAAAATGTTTACTATGTTTGGTCTTTTTAAAACACATTTTAATGCATTACGCCCCCCCACATGAAAACATACTATAATTTATAATAAATACTGTAGTGTTTTTGAACCATACTATAGTAAAGTGTATTATACTGTATATATTAAAGTATTTACAACACTTTTTAATGAATGCTACAGCATACTATTGCATAGTGAACTGATAAACTGTAAAAAATACTGTAGTATATTTCAGTTTTTACTACAGTTAACTGTAGTGTATTGTAGTATAATAATTCCCTACTTGACTCACTATGTCTGTTTTATTGAATCACGAGATGTTAGCTGCTGCAAGTTTAATCTTCTGGACTAGTTGAATTCACAAATTAATCATTGGGACATTCTAAAACGCTTAACGTGAAAGTAGGCTTAATGCATTAAAACGGTTTTAAAAAGACCAAACTCAGTAAACACATTATTAATAA
The DNA here is from genome assembly GCF_001515645.1 of Sinocyclocheilus grahami. Lineage (NCBI taxonomy): Eukaryota > Metazoa > Chordata > Actinopteri > Cypriniformes > Cyprinidae > Sinocyclocheilus > Sinocyclocheilus grahami. The sequence goes on from NW_015505228.1 coordinate 586,892, forward strand.
AGCATTCTATTCACAGACAAGCAGATATGAGCCCAGAATACAAACGCAAAACGTTTAATTATGCGTTTTCCTCCCATAACCTGCTTGTCTTAAATAGAATGCTTTATTAAAAATGTTTACTATGTTTGGTCTTTTTAAAACACATTTTAATGCATTACGCCACCCCACATGAAAACATACTATAATTTATAATAAATACTGTAGTGTTTTTGAACCATACTATAGTAAAGTGTATTATACTGTATATATTAAAGTATTTACAACACTTTTTAATGAATGCTACAGCATACTATTGCATAGTGAACTGATAAACTGTAAAAAATACTGTAGTATATTTCAGTTTTTACTACAGTTAACTGTAGTGTATTGTAGTATAATAATTCCCTATAGTAGAAAACTTAGTACAGTATTGGGTGAAGTAATTTTATAACTATTTATGAAATAGTTTCTATTAGTATAGTTGTTATTACCACTGCAACTATCGCAGCAGGCACTGGACGTCAATATAACGTCAGACTGACATTGAACCCCAACATCGGAAAGACATTGTAATTTGGTTGAAAATAAAAATCGGGTTGACGTCAGAACCTAACATCAACATGACGTCAGATCCCATCGTCAAATTTATGTCAATCCCCACTGTTGGACAGACGTTATATTTTGGTTGAAAATGAAAATCGGGTTGACGTCAATCTCCAACGTTGGACAGACGTTGAATTTTGGTTGAAAATGAAAATCGGTTTGGCGTCAGAACCCAACGTCAGATTGATGTCAGAACCCATCGTCAGATTGATGTCAGAACCCATCGTCAAATTGACGTCAGTCTCCAACGTTGGACAGATGTTGCATTTTGGTTGAAAATAAAAATCGGGTTGACGTTAGAACCCAACATCAGATTGACGTCAATCCCCAATGTTGGACAGACGTTGAATTTTGGTTGAAAATTAAAATCGGGTTGATGTCAGATTGATGTCAGAACCTATCGTCAAATTGATGTCAATCTCCAATGTTGGACAGACGTTGCATTTTGGTTGAAAATGAAAATCGAGTTGACGTCAGAACCAAATTGACGTTGGAGAGATGTTGCATTTTGGTTAAAAATGAAAATTTTTGCGTCTGTCCAACTTTAGAGGTTGACGTCAATCTGACGTTAAGTTCTAATGTCAACCCGATTTTCGTCAACCTCCAACGGTAGACAAATATTGCATTTTGGTTGAAAATGAAAATCGGGTTGACTTCAGAAACCAACGTTAAATTGATTTCAACCGCCAACGTTGGACAGACATTGCATTACATCCTTATTGAAACTCACCATTACCACATTTGTCATCAACCTGTGAATACAAAATGAAAAGGAGTTAAATGTCCAAATAATTAATTATACATAACACATTATGAACCGCTTGTTATAGTTTGTGCTAGGTTTGTGATATCTAATGTAGATGTCACACTGGTTCTAGATGGAAGATCATGTGCCCACCCAAACTGCTAGATTTTATCTTCTGGAGACAACTGTTTTCACGCAATTTCAAAACCTAAAACCTTCCTGGTGTTGATGCTAAAAGGCAGTGAGGATGTGAACACATAGAAAAATCTCTAAACATTTATTTGGGTCTGTTGTGACTATGTACAGAAAAGAGAGAGAACGAACAACAAATGACTGAGCAATTTATGACTATTATATGGAACCAAAAGCAATGTTTTGGGATATTTCACACTATGAATTCAGTAATATCAGCAGTTTGTCATACTTTTGCAAGGAGTTGGCAATATTAGCACATATTTGCAAACAGGGCTTAACATTAAATCGTGCCATATTTAAGGCATATGGATGGTATTCCATATTAAATCAATATAAGTGTGGTTTGTCCCATTTTTTATTTACTTCAGTTTTATGGTTTTTGTTTGGCAGCCGCTACCGCCAGTCATTTGACCATTCTTTAAAATGATTTTAAACAGTGTAAAACTGTTATTTTATGGGTTTTTCCTAGATTATTATGATCAAACACATTCAATAAAGTGCTAAAAGTAAAGTACTAAAAGTTCTGCAGAGAAACACTTGTTATTTTACAGGTTATTAAAAACAAACAAAATTAAAGTGTTAAAGCATGCTCAAGATTGTAAATTAAAAGTTTTATTTTCAAAGACAAAATACAAAGTCTGTACAAAACTGAAAATGTAATTATTCAGTTTGTGAGGAAAAATAAATACATTTTAAATACATTTCAACATTAAAATACTGTCCCAATTAACAGAACAGTTTGATCAGAAGTTAATAAGTTGAATTAAATATTATCAACAGAGGAAATACAAAACATCTACAAGATTGTCACTGTTTCAAATGACTATTGATTCTTAAGGCTGGAATACACTACACAACTTTTAAAATCTGATCAGATTTTTAAAACACTAGGCATCATACACTTACCGCCTTTGTAAATAGTGACAAAGGAAAACTGGGCATCATAAACTACCAGTAGGGATGGGTATCGATACTATTATCGATACTATTTGGTGCAAAAAGATATGAAGTGAATAGTTGTTGAAAATGTCAAGTTATTTTATTACTGCTGAACTTTAGCAACTGTATTAAAGTTCTTCAGTCAAGAGCAGTGAGTTATTTTTCTCTTTGTGTTTTATTTTATGAACATTAAAGGAATAGTTCACCCAAAAATAAAAATTGTGTCAATTTATTCACTCTCAAGTTGTTTTAAACCTGAATGAGTTTCTTTCTTCTGTTGAACATAAAAAATTATTTTGAAGAATGTAGGAAACTAAAAAGTTGCTGGTCCCCAGTGACTTTCATATTTTTTTTCCTACTATTTAAGTCAGTGGGGACCAGCAACTGTTTGGTTACCCTCATTCTTCAAAATATCTTCTTTTGTGTTCCGCACAAGAATAAATACAAATTAATACATGTTTGGTACAACATGACTGAGTAAATAATAACAGAATTTAAATTTTTGGGTGAACTATCCCTTTAATGACAATCGGCAGCAGTGTTGCCAATTTAGCTACTTTGTAGCTAGATGACTTCCCCGCTCCTTTTGATACTTTTTTCAAAAGTTTAGGGACAAATATAGCAACCTCTTGGACAAACCTTATCTAAGCTCTCATCTTGCCCACTGATCTACGTTCATCTTTATATAGATCAGTGAATTTGACATTGTGATGTCATCTAGTGACATTTAGCTACAAGTTTTAGCTACTTTCAATTGAAAGCAGTTGGCAACACTTATTGGCAGCCTGTTTAGTACTGTCCCTTTAAGAGCTGCACGCATCTGTTTTTCTCTGTCTGTTTACTTTCACTTTAGACATAATTAACTGTTTTCATATGTAAACCTTGTGTGGTTTTGACAGTATTAGCGCAATCAGATGATAATTAAGATAACTAAGTAATCAGGTGCTGTTAGACCGGCCTTTCGGGTGTAGGCGCTCTAAATAAGCACATGTTAGAACAGAATGTGAATAAAACGTTTAACCGGCAAGGCTTTAAAGCACTTTGTGATTGTGATTTTTGTGATTGCGAATAAGTCTCGTGAGTGTAACTCTACCGAATCAACATTTGATGTGAATGTGTCTCGCGAGTTTCAGTTGGAGCTGGAGCCGCGAGACATAATACAGCGCATTGCTTGAGGTAGATGTTGTGTTTTGTTAGTAAATGTTTCATTATATTACTAGTGTTGCCTCCTTCGTTCACTATTACACTACTGCATATATTGCGTCTGAACGGGTTGAGTGTCTCTTAGTTTTGTAACGTGAGCCCGTACTTTCGAACGTTTCACTCTTTCCGCATGACTGATTGCACGCAAACACACACTGCACATGCGCATGGATATCACACGCACGTCGAGCAAACGTCGGCCACATCATTCAGTGAAGGAAAATGACAAGCAGCAGCTTCTAATTCGTCGTTAACATTGAAGTATACGGAGATAAAACAACGCAAGTATCGATAACAGTATCGTTTGTCCTGAAGCTTATCGGTACTCCGGTATTGACCCAATTACGTACCAAAAAAATACCGGTTCTCGGTACCCATCCCTAACTACCAGAAGTTGTTCCAATCACAACAAACTCATGCAAAAACATGAGCCTTGTTGCTAGAAGACGTGTAACAAATGAAAACAATAGTTCTAAAATCGGCTGAAAATATCAAACATGTTTGATATCTTCCAACTGGATAGATTCAGAGTCTGAAGATAAAAAATCGGAGTCTATGACTATCATACACTACGTGATTTTCTATGGAATCTGTCATCTCAAATCTGCAGACTGGCTCTGACTTTCGGCAAATATCGTCAACTTCCCCAGACTGTAAATCGGTGGAAAATCAGGGCAAAAATTGAGTAGTGTATTCCAGGCTTAATTAGCCTATATGATGCCCAGCTTTCCTTTGTCATTATTTACAAAGTCGGTAAGTGTATGATGCCTAGTGTTTTAAAAATCTGTTCAGATTTTAAAAGTCGTGTAGTGTATTCCAGGCTTAAAACAGTTTCATTATTCAGATGTAAATTTATGTAAAAACAATTCCTGAGGAGGAATTCTTGATTCTTGAGGAGGAATTTAAAAACTAAAACATTGTTATCTTACAAGTTAGGGTTAGTATCATGATTTTTCCTGTATTTTAGCTTGTATTTTCCCAATCAGGTTTATAGTGTTTTTCTCAATATCTGACTGACCCTTGTGGGCTCAATGTAGCTCTGATAATGTAGACAAACATTACATTGTATTTTAATCCTGAATGCTAGCTACACAAATGTAATAATAAGTCAAATCAAAACATACAAATACAGGTCCATGATTCTGCACCAGAAGTGACAGACACAGCAAATAAAGAGCAGTCCTCCAAATCTGAAGTAATCAGCTGGATCTTTGCTGCATCTGGGGGTTAAAGTAAAAAAGCGAAGAAGAAAAAAAAGAGATTTATTGAAAAGTCCTTAAAAGGGAGGATTTCATTTATGTGCCTTTTCATTAAACAACATTTGACATTATGAGACATTCTGGCTAATTTAATGATCTAGTTGTGACCTAGGCTAATGGTTAGAGAGTCAGACTTATAACCTGAAGGTCATGGGTTCGAGTCTTAGTACTGGCAGGAAATGTAGATAAGTGAATGAACAGTGCTCTCTTCCACCCTCACTAACCACAACTGAGGCCCTGTTTACTAGGGCTGGGTAAAAAAATCTTGACATTAATCGATTCTCTTCTTTTTTACGGAACGATATCGATTCCTAAATCCCAAGAATCGATTAGTCTAGCCTGTTTTCAGTTAATGGACTGAACATTGAAGGGCACTTCCCATCCAATAAATCGCAATAAGCATTGTGCTTTGGTGCTTTTAATATTGAACAAAGTCTCAGGTTTCAATTTATGTCCATTCTATTGCAGTATTCAAACAATAAATGCTGTTTTGGCGCTGTTTAATGTACTGTAGCGCGGCAGCGCAATACTCGCGTGAACTGATCATCTCCTCCACATTAATACCAGTTTCAACACAAAATAATCATGACTAAACATCCGAAGGTAAGTTAAAAGAAAGAGTACAACTTTACAATCTGTATCCTGTCTCATGTAATCACTCAATCAGTGTTTCAGCCTCGCAAAGACGTCAATATAAAGACTTGTAAACAATGTCACGTAAAGTCACATTTCCCTCAGAAACAAACATATTCGGTGACCATAAACTCATTAGTCAGATAGAAAAATAAACTGTAGAGAGGGGTATTTTGCTAAATATATGCACCATATAACATATTCATTATATTTTTTTGCTGTTCTTATGTTTAATTCATGTTTGAATAAATCCATACATTTTTTATGACAGCCACCATTTAAATTTTTATATTTAAAAAAAACGAATTGAAGTAGAAATATTATTATGTAATTGTAACTTTATTACTTTAAAAACTTTTGTAATTTTAACAGTTGTATGCTACAGCTTACAAATCAGTCAATTTTAACCTTCAATATAATGTAGTACCAAATTACTCTCATGTATATTTTACAGCATTAGTTGACATTTTTTTTCCTTGAGAAAATTTGGCAAGTACTGTACCTGATATATATCCAAAATAATCGATATTGAATCGAATCGAAAGCTTGTGAATGAGAATCGAATCCTGAAATTTGTGTAAAAACTCAGCCCTACTGTTTACACTAGTGCGTTTTCGTTTTAAAATGAAAATGATCCTTGTCTACACTTACGTTTTCACTGCGTTTCAGAAACAATCTCCGTCCACACTACACAACCAAAAACGCATGTCACATGATCATTCATGTATGTACAATTATAGATATGTATAGGTAGATTCCTTATTATTTAGATGGCGAATGCATCTACGTGCTTGGAGTGGTTGAATGAGGCTTCTACCTATACATATCTATGGGTACAACAATGAGCATGATGTTATTGTTTACACAGTCATCAACAATAAGCTGAGCGAATGTGGGCAGCCACGCCATCGTTTTCAAAAGTCTCCATTTTGGTCTGTTTACACTGAAACACAACCCCGGAGTAGTTACACACAGACTAGTGTAAACTACTAAAAGAAAATGCACTAGTGTAAACAGGGCCTAAGGTGCCCTTGAGAAATGCACGTAACCCCCACGGGCCGCACAATAAAAATGGCTGTCCACTGCTCTGGGTGTGTGTACTCTACTTTGAGATTGTAGTTATAAAGAAATAAGTATTCACAACAATGAACACCTTTTTCCAGATGTATCATAACAAAGTAAACATTTTGTACACAGAAAAATGCCAATTAGTACACCAAAAATAAAAAATAATTAATATTTATATTAATTGCTAATATGCTAATACCTGTATATTTATAACTAATATAATTATTAATCGGTTTACACTGTTTTTCTATCACAAGTGGGTGAAATGTCTAACAAATGTACTTGAGGAGATCAAGATATCATACTTTTCCACCTTATTCCAAAACACGGAAGTACGCCTATGGGCGAGACTTCTGGTTCATTATCCGCTGTAGGGAAATAACAAGAAGAATAACAATGTGCAGTAAACTACAAAACTGTTTGCATTACAAACCAGTGTGTTCATAATTAAAATAATATACTAAAATAATATGGTAAGACACCAATTTGCAATATCAAGTGAAGAATAAGGTGGATAGGATGAAAATGCTGTCATCATTTACTCACCCATATCTTTTCCAACCTGTATAACTGACTTTCCTCTGTAGAACACAAAAGAAGATTAAAAAAGACACGAGGGTGAGAAAATGATGAGCTTTCATTTTGAGTGAGCTAAACTCAAGAAGTAAGTTTGAATCAGAGTGGTGCCTTGGTGCAGAGTTTGCCTGCATTGCCTGTGTTCACATGTCAACACATACACTGTAAAAAGTAATTAGTTGAACTTACTTGGAAAACCTGTGGAAACTGATTGCCTCAAATTTCTCAAGCAAATTAGTTTATCATTTTTGAGTTGATAAAACTTACTGTAACTTTGTATAGGTAACTTGTGTATATGTATAGGTTACCAGAAAACTTGAGTGTTGCTAACTCAATTTGACAAGTTCAGCCAACTTAGAGATGTAAGTTAAGCTTAGTGCACAGAACTCAAACAAAACAGTTCTCTTAACATGTCTTAAACGAGTGATTTTCCTCTGTGTTGTTTCCTTTACTCTTCCTTCATCTAAATTGTCAGACTCCTTGTTACCTAATTTCTATTTTCTTTCTTCACATTTTTTTCTTACTCTATCATAGCATAAACCCAAGTCCAAAGAGCAGGCATATCTTTGGGAGGATTTTCCAGATCATCCAATACAATTGTACCTTCCAAAATTATTGCAGTAGACATGGCATTAAATGCAGTGAGTTAGGTATGGCTCTAGAGTCCTCAGCTCAGGGATCACGCTCAATAGGCCGACTGACATCTATTCTTCATCATAGTCCTGGAAACAAGAATACAATATGACAAAAATAAGTAATTACATTTTAAGTCAAGAAGTAAGTTTGAATCAGAGTGGTGCCTTGGTGCAGAGTTTGCCTGCATTGCCTGTGTTCACATGTCAACACATACACTGTAAAAAGTAATTAGTTGAACTTACTTGGAAAACCTGTGGAAACTGATTGCCTCAAATTTCTCAAGCAAATTAGTTTATCATTTTTGAGTTGATAAAACTTACTGTAACTTTGTATAGGTAACTTGTGTATATGTATAGGTTACCAGAAAACTTGAGTGTTGCTAACTCAATTTGACAAGTTCAGCCAACTTAGAGATGTAAGTTAAGCTTAGTGCACAGAACTCAAACAAAACAGTTCTCTTAACATGTCTTAAACGAGTGATTTTCCTCTGTGTTGTTTCCTTTACTCTTCCTTCATCTAAATTGTCAGACTCCTTGTTACCTAATTTCTATTTTCTTTTTTCTTTCTTTTTTCTTACTCTTATTTAAAAAGGGTTCACCTAAAAATGAAAATTCTGTCATTAATTACTCTCTCATGTTCTCATGTCCCAGTAAGACCTTCATTCATCTTCGGAACACAAATGAAGATATTTGTGATGATATCTGAGAATGCTTGTGCATTCCTCTGCTTGTAAACAAGACACAGTGCATGCGTGTTCTACGTCAGAACGCCGGCTCCTGCGTCAGCAGCATCACACGCATGCGTCGTGGTACTCTCGTGAACGATGGCCTTACTTTCTTTCTGGGTCTTGAACGTGGTAGTTGTGTTGCTGTCTATGCAGAAAGCTCTTGGATTTCATCAGAAATATCTTAAATTGTGTTCCGAAAATGAACAAAGGTCTTATAGGTTTGGAACGACATGAGGGTGAGTAATTAATGACAGAATTTTCATTTGAGTGAACTAACCCTTTAAGTATTTTTTTCTCTTCTTTCCAACTCTGTTCTTTTATTATACATTCCCTTTCCTTTTTTCCTTAGTTTTTTTTTTCACTTTCTTTATTCCTTTCTATGTTATATTGTTTCTGTGTCCTGATTTTTTTTCTTGCCAGGTCTCAAGAATTGTCTGCATTACACTAAATAACCAGAATATAACAGACA
>NW_015505228.1:599276-605803 GCF_001515645.1 Sinocyclocheilus grahami
GGTTTCACAAAACTGCAAAGTATGATTTTTCATTAAGCACACCTATGTGAATAAGCATATACTATGTGGAAGCATGGAATTGGATCATTTTCATATTCCATAGCTTCCATATTTGATTTTAAGTTTTTCAGCAGTTGAGCTCTCTTTTCACTCAATAAACAAGTAGAACTTCCACTTCCACTGCATGAGTTTAAGTCTCCAAAAAAAGAGCACATAGAATATGACAAGAAAATGGTTATAATTAGTGCTGGGCATTGACGCACATTTAAAAACTATTTTAAATGAAGTTTCTACTCCAAATAATTTTCTGAAATATAAACATTTAAACAGTGGTTGTGATGATAACTTGTTTTCATGACATTTGTTCGAACATTAAATGCTGAAAAACGGATTACGGCTACAGTAATAATCGTCAGTAAAAACTAATAAAATCTGCCTTTTCTTTTCCTCAAAAACGATAGCACACTGTGACAATATAGGTTATAAGTAGATCACTAAAAACTTACCTAATCTTGCGGCCACATTTCACCCTGAAGTTCAGTTCGTTGTCTTCTTCTGGTGATGTTTTGTTTAAACCAACCTTCCGCCTGTTGCGGCTGATCGTTCGAGCTGTCACCTTCATCGCTCTGAGGGCCAGATCCGTGGCACGTCGGAGCTCTTTGAACACTTCAGGGTCCGGCCCGTCCTCATCCAGAGACTTGAGCAGCTTGGCCTGATACATCTGGAGTATCGCCATCACGTGCAGTGCTGAAGCTGCTTGGCCCACCACGGAGAAAGCCTTACCGGCGAAGTTTGCAGTGGCGCGGCAAGATTTAGAGGGGAGAGACGCGTTGTTTCTCACCCTCCAGTTTGCCGCGGCTGAAGGACAGAGATGAGTAGCGACGGCTTCTTCCACGGGGGGGAGTGTAACATACCCCACTTGGTCAGCGCCGTCCACAGAGGACAGGAGAGAGGATCCCAGGTTGTGCACTCGACTGGTGAGCGGCGCGTTCCACAACTTTGTTATCTCATCGTGCACCACGGGGAAAAAGGGGCCGAGCCTCCGCGGGGTATCCTTTCGGCCGCGATCCGACTGGAGGTACCACTCGTCCAGACGGCTTCTGGCCGGCTCGGCAGGAGGCACCCACTCCAAACCGAGCTCATCAACTGCCTTGGACAGGACGCTAAGGAGCTCGATATCACTATGATGGAGGTCCCCCCCCACGCTGCCGTGGGGCGCAGTGTAATCCAGCTGACTCTGAATAGATGACGTACAAGCGCTGCTTTATATAGAGTGGGAGCCCCTCATATTTCACGTGCTTGAACGCCATTGGCCAGTTTCACTGGCGTGATTCAATAAGGCTTCAGTAGTATTTGAAGGAAAGGGTAATTCCCATAGCAATGTAGAGTGACGTCAGGGCGGGGTCTCTGGCCCTTCAAGCGCTGATGGCGCTTCGGCCAAGGCTGTCTTGGTCTTACCGCCGGCTCATGTTCGCGCCGAACAGCAGCAGAAGAGGTGTTCCCGCGCGCTGCGCTGAGGAGGAGCGGGAATGCGCAGGAGGGTTCGCGCCGGCGCGCTTTGGCAGGAAGTGGTTAATAGCCTTCGACTGTTTCTGTGCTTCAATGAAGCGCTCCGTGAACGTCTCTACCGCTGCTCCGAAGAGACCTGAGGGATTCACAGCAGTGTCCAGAAAGGCCTTTTATCCGAGTCCTTTAACTCGGTCAGAGTAAGCCACAGGTGACGATCTAGCACCACAAGTTTCCCCATGTTGCGGCTGATCGTTCGAGCTGTCACCTTCATCGCTCTGAGGGCCAGATCCGTGGCACGTCGGAGCTCTTTGAACACTTCAGGGTCCGGCCCGTCCTCATCCAGAGACTTGAGCAGCTTGGCCTGATACATCTGGAGTATCGCCATCACGTGCAGTGCTGAAGCTGCTTGGCCCACCACGGAGAAAGCCTTACCGGCGAAGTTTGCAGTGGCGCGGCAAGATTTAGAGGGGAGAGACGCGTTGTTTCTCACCCTCCAGTTTGCCGCGGCTGAAGGACAGAGATGAGTAGCGACGGCTTCTTCCACGGGGGGGAGTTTAACATACCCCCCTTGGTCAGCGCCGTCCACAGAGGACAGGAGAGAGGATCCCAGGTTGTGCACTCGACTGGTGAGTGGCGCGTTCCACAACTTTGTTATCTCATCGTGCACCTCGGGGAAAAAGGGGCCGAGCCTCTGTGGGGTATCCTTTCGGCCGCAATCCGACTGGAGGTACCACTCGTCCAGACGGCTTCTGGCCGGCTCGGCAGGAGGCACCCACTCCAAACCGAGCTCATCAACTGCCTTGGACAGGACGCTAAGGAGCTCGATATCACTATGATGGAGGTCCCCCCCCACGCTGCCGTGGGGCGCAGTGTAATCCAGCTGACTCTGAATAGATGACGTACAAGCGCTGCTTTATATAGAGTGGGAGCCCCTCATATTTCACGTGCTTGAACGCCATTGGCCAGTTTCACTGGCGTGATTCAATAAGGCTTCAGTAGTATTTGAAGGAAAGGGTAATTCCCATAGCAATGTAGAGTGACCGAATCGAAAGGGAACGCCATGTAATCTGCCCCGTTTGAAAAGAGCTGTTAGTCACGTTTAATGTCGACTTTTAACTTCACGGGACAATTGCAAACGTTTGCACACACAAAAACCCATTCAAACTTTAAATAAGCGTATTACTGTGGTTTACATTACACGTTTCGTCGTAGTAAGCAGGCTTATAAAAGAGAGAGAACGCGTGATCTCTTCATATCTTTTAACGTCACGGAAACAAAAATATCATTCAACACGTCAAAATTAAACCTAAAATTCATTATAGTAACACAGCTTTTGACATTAAGTGTTTGACAGTAAGACAATGTTCCTGTTACGGGGCTGAAAAGACGTGAGACGTGCGGATCCGTGTGCAAGCTTTTATTTAATGCAGAAGAGGTCAGAAACACAGGCAGGGTCGAACAATGGCAAACAGGTATAGAGAAGACAAGGCAAGGGCAATCCGGTAAACAAGCGAGGGTCAGTCAATGGCAAACGGAATCCAACAGGGCGAGACTAGAGGGATAAATCTAGGTACACAGGCAAAGATCAAAAACCAAGGAAACAGACAGGGCCAAATTAGGCTTTAAATAAGCGTATTACTTCATACAATGCTTATTCGATGTTTTTAAATATGTTGTACGTTTGTATATAAATACATACGTTTTAAATAATACGTTTACACCTTTTTTGAATATACAAGTATTGATAAATTCAGTCTAAGTACAAATTCAGTTCCACTTACCTGACGCGTGAACTTGACATACATTTAACATAGCCTAAATATACATTTTTCTTCAGACACACGACTTATAAAACTCTTCTAAATATCCACTCAAAAACATTGGATAAGCTGTATGTTTTTGTTGATAAAATGAGTCTAAAAAATAACATTTATTTTGCGGCACTTACCTGACTCGTGAACTTGACAGGATGGCGCTGTTTCTCCCGCGAAGTCACTCAGGCTCGTGCACGTGCGGAATGATCTCAGTGTTGGCTGAATTAGTTTTTATTAGTTTAGTCAACATTAGCATAGCTAATTGTTGACTGGATGTGAAAATAACCGTTCATTCAATGTTTTTCAAATATATTTGTGTAGACTTAATATAATATGTCCTCTCAACTAAGCCCAAGCAATAAAATTAGCTAAACTTAAATATTTTGCCCTTCCAACATTTTGATAATTGGATTTTTTTTTACAGTGCATGCTTTCAGAAATGGCTTGTGGAGATGGTCTCTGTTTTAAACCTTGAAAAAATTCGGCTTAACAAATCAAAGTCTCTTAATTTTTCCAAGGTCTGTGGTCCCTTCCTCCAACATTTACATAATAGTACAACTTAAAGATTATTATACTATTTATAGTAATTATCTGTTATACCATGATTTTTGTGGTGATTTTTGTCCCTGTCCTTGCATGATTTATATTCATTTTATGTATTTTGAGATGAGATAGGACATGAGATAGGGAAAAAGGCAACGAAATAAAGACTTTTTGTGACAAAGGTCAAAACTCCTCTTATGATGTAGATTTGTCATAGACTCTTGGTGCACTCTTGTCATAAATTAATCTATTACTGTTCCTACATAATTTGTAACAAAATAAAATGGTAAAATATCTATTTAGGAGTCTTAGACCTTTCCGATGATATATAGTTTGTGATGATTATATTAGGATTTAATTGTACTATAGTGAAGGAAACTTAGTTTACGAGACGGTGACAGTTAAGGGGTTAAAACTGAATTGTCATGGGTTATTATTTTTTGTTTTTCAGTTCAGTTTTCAATTTGTTGATCACTGATCATTTGTACAACACATACCTGATGGTGGTCCCACAATGTTAATGGCGATTATGGCCTGATTTTCAGGTGGAAAAATGTATCCTTTTACACTAGTATCCTTTTTTAAAAGTAAATTAGTCAAAACACTGCACAAACATGTGTGCTTAAAATTGTGATATTTTATGTAAACTCAGCGAATATTAAATATCTATTGTGACAATATAATACTTTTTTTTTGAATAACCGACATTGAAAAACTAGTGTTTGATAAGTAGCAAAACAAACATTAGGTGGCGCTGTTAGCTAAGTATGAAAGCTCACTTCTGAGTGATGTGCAGCTTTTGCCTCTAGAGGATGTTTGAAGATTGTCTTAATATATTTCTTGTATTGGGCCTACTGTAAAACATGCTGTCTCTGGCATATTCATGATCATATATGCATACAAGATCAAATGAAAAAGTAAAATTAATCATAAATTATTTTTTTTTTGTTTTGCACGATATACTATTTGAATATACACAACAACACAAGCAAACTATTAAATGCACACACATATATTAAAATGCATACTGTAAATATCAGTGCTTAAAACCCAAAACATTCAGATCTATTAGACAAATATCACATGGTCCCTCCACCGGCCCTGTAAAAACTTTGCTTTTAGTACGTCCCAGCAGGGAAGGTTTTTCCCTCTGTTCACATCAGAGCGAGAGAGGAAATCTATTAGTCTGACAGCTCCTCCAAAAAGCCTGGCCGCAGCTTCTCCCCTGAGACCTTCCAACTGACGGCTTGCAGGAGGAGGGAGTGTAGTGACGGAGAGAGAAAAGGAGAGCGAGAGACCGAAGCGGAAGTGGCAGCGGGTGGGGGGCAGAAGAGGCTATGAATTAGGCTGCAATTAGCTTTGAAGATTAGCTTTTGAATTAGCTTTTTCCCCTGAACACGTTTAGATTATAGACACCAAATTGAAACAAGTCAGCAAGTGTTTCATCTTGACAGTCACTGTAATGGTGCTGAGACAGAGCAATGAACTAATGCCGCTCATTGTAAGGCAAGGTCAGAACTGTAGGGAGTTAGCGCTTAACCTTCAAGGCCTATGAGCAAGGGCTTACACATACTAAAAGAGCAGAAAGAGACAAGGGAGGGAGACAGGGAGGAAAAGTGGGAGAGAATTTTGTCATTTGCAGCAATAGATGAAATATGACTGAAGCAGTAACGCTGTGTCTCGGAACGCATAAGTCATATGTCACACTGCACTGTTAGTACTAGCATACAAAGCAGGTCAGCGTCAACTCGCTGTCAAAAAACAGCACAGTGTGATGGGAATGATGCAGGTTGATTATGAACACAGGCATCAGGCTTATTTTGAGCCAGTGGATTTTGAGCAGATCTAAATTAAAATAATTTGTAAATTAGATTATTATGATGCACAAGTAGGCTATTGGTTTAAAATGTGCCTAAATAAAATTGAATAATTGAATATTAAAATTAAATGTAATTTTTTAATATGTAATTGTTTTGAAGTCGAAAGTCGAGTGTAGAAAGGAAAGCAGGGGTAATAGGGGAATTGGATTGGGACATGGCCTTAAAATAAAGGTATTAAAAGAGATTTTTTTTGCAGCGATGCCATAGAAGAACAATTTTGGTCCCCCAAAAACATTTTAGTGAATAGTTATTAAAATATATATATTTTTTAATTAACCAAAACACAGCTCGTACATGTCATCGGCATGCAAGGAATAGTTTACTCAAAACAGAAAAACACAAAACACAATGAATTATATAGCAAAATGTCCAAGCTACTTTTTTCCTGCATAATGACAGTGCATAATAATAAAATAAAAAAAGAAAATATAAAAAATATATATATATTTAAAAAAAAAAAACTTTATATTTAATATTTTATATGTATAAGTAATAAGTATAAGTAAAGACCATGTTCAATAAATATATTTTGTAAATTTCCTACCATAAATATATCAAAACTTAATTTTTGATTAGTAATATGCATTGCTATGTCCTATCCTAACAAACATGAATGGAAAGCTTATTTATTCAGCTTTCAGATGATGTATAAATCTCAATTTCAAAAAAATTGACCCTTATGACAGGTTTTGTGTTCCAGGGTCACACACACACACACACGCATGCACGCACACACACACACACGCACGCACGCACGCACGCACGCACGCACGCACACACA
>NW_015505228.1:605881-648523 GCF_001515645.1 Sinocyclocheilus grahami
AGGACTGTTTTCTGATCCTGGGAGAGTAGACTACAATGCCGGCTGTTCTGACTCACAGACTGTAAGTAAGTTTTTTATATTTAAAGGATTTGCCACTGATGATTCAAATGTGAGTTTTGATCAGTTTAGAGTAGCACTTGTTGTTTGTCATTTCTCCGATCACAAATGCAGACATGGTTTTATGTTTACGCGGCACGATGCAACGTGTAAAAAGACATTACAAGTTATTATAATCTGTAATTATGTCCCCAATGGATGCAACAAACGCCTCGTTTATAATGGGTTTTAATGTTTTTGTCTCGTCGCTCCGGCCGGGACACGGCATCACAGTGTGTTAAGGGTCGTAACATTTCCATCTCACACTTGAGGTATTCGGCCAATCACAACGCATTGGATAGCTGGCCAATCAGAGCACACCTCGCTTTTCAGACCGATGAGCTTCGTAAAAATCGACGCGTTTCAGAAAGGCGGGGCATAGAGGAGAAACAATAATGTACAGTATGTGGAAAATAATGGGGTTTTTTTTACCTTAAACCGCATAAACACATTTCATTACACCAAATACACAAAATAATGTTCTTTTTAGTAACATCATATAACCCCTTTAAGTTGCTGGGGTATATTTGTAGCAATAGCCAAAAATACATTGTATGGGTCAAAATTATAGATTTTTCTTTTATGCCAAAAATCATTAGGATATTAAGTAAAGATCTTGTTCCATGAAGATATTTTGTAAATTTCCTAAATTTATACTTAATTTGTAAATTAAGTATCAAAACTTAATTTTTGATTAGTAATATGCATTGCTAAGAACGATTTTCTCAATATTTAGATTTTTTGCACCCTCAGATTCCAGATTTTCAAATAGTTGTATCTCTGCCAAATATTGTCCGATCCTAACAAACCATACATGAACGGAAAGCTTATTTATTCAGCTTTCAGATGATGTATAAATCTCAATTTCAAAAAAATTGACCCTTATGACAGGTTTTGTGTTCCAGGGTCACACACACACACACACGCATGCACGCACACACACACACACGCACGCACGCACGCACGCACGCACGTTCATTAAACTCACAAACACCCTGCAGTTCCTTCCTAAACCCCAGTTTGGGAAACCTTGACAAAATGTCATGCTTAATTCACTTTATGTTGTTAATAACAATGACTGGAATATATTTTCTTTGCATTTTAATATCGATATGGTACAATAGTATCCTATTTAAATCAATGTTGTAAACGGGTTACGTCAAAAGTAATCTAAAAGTAATCAAAAAATAGTCTGATTATGTTACCTAAAATGTGTAATGTAATGGATTATATTACTAGCTACAGTATTTGTCATGTAATTTGGAATCAGTAACGAACTACAATTTGTAAGTAATCTATCCAGCTCTGAGCATTGCAAAACAGTTTCTGAATGGACATGGATATGGATGGACAGACAAAAGGTAACGGCATTTCAGCTGAAGAGAGAAAGAGAGGACAGAAAGTGAGATTCAAGGGAGACGAGACAACAAAGAGCTTTGGAATCACCTGTAAGTGTATTTTTCTTACTGTCATCAGTTAGAAGTCAAAGTATCCAGCCAAGTTTCCACATCATTTAAAAAGTAACAAAACAGATTTTTACTGAAGAGAAGAAATTTACACCAACTCTGCTTTGGAGGTCTAAAAGCCACTTGACTTAAGCCACAAATGTGATTTCACGTTATCAAAGGTTTGCGACTCGACTTGTTCCTTGACTGGAAAAGATGCTAGTCATTTTCCATTTCGGCTCTGTTGTTGCTTTTACACATTTTGAGTAACTTGTGTTGAAGGCATAGTAAGGCTGATTATTTTGTGATACAGAGACCGATGGGATGATGGGATGCGAGACAGCAGCAAATGAAATTAAATGACCCGAATTAACTGCGGTATAATGAACTATTGATCTACACGCATCACAACATCATTTTTGGTGCAAAGACAAATCATGATTGACCCAGCACTGGTTGGGGTTAAAGGTCATGGGTCAGAGGTCACCTCACAGCTGCAGCAGATGTTTGTGTGTGGTAACAGTAATGATAACGATACTTAATGATTGCGAAGGTCACGTTAGAGACTACACTACTGGTATCAAACAGAATGCTGTAGATTTTTTTTTTCAGAGTCACTGGGATCTGCTCCAGATGGCCAGTCCAACACAGAAAACCCTTCACTCGTTTCTGCTGTATTTCTATAGTATCACGGCTCATTGGGCGGCTGGTGCAGATCCAAGTCCACAGTTCAACATTCAGAAAGTGAAAAGATCAAGAGCAAAACAACTGCAGTGCAAAGGGCCTCAGCCGTAGTTCAGTGCATGCATGCAGCAGTGAATAAATATGATTGGTGATTATAGACACACAAACACACACACACACACACACACACACACACACACACACACACACACATATATAACATATGTAAAACAGAACTCTGATATGTCCCCATTTTAATAAAATGTTTGTGTGGGTTTTGACCACATTGCTGAAATCAGACAACATCCCTATTAGGGAAAACTGCGTAATAAAGACAAATAATCTTTTAGTAAAATGCAAAAAAATGCAGTAGAAAGAGGGGCTGATTCTTTGCTGAATCTGCTTATTTCAGCAACAGTATCTTTTTTTGTGCACTGTGTTTTGAAGTTGTAAGCGACACAACATACAATCTTGAAACGAGTCAGGAAGTGAGAGGGGTGAAGGCAGGAGCAGTAGGTTTGAGAGCGAGGACAGGCATGAGCTGGCGGTGAGTGTTCTGAGATGAGACTGCGGTGACTGCCATTCTCACACATTTCACTTCCTCTCGTGGCCAGCCTTGTCACGCAAACCTCACTCTCAGCTCATGAGATAAGAGAGTCAGCTCTTTTCCCCAAGACCTCTGCAGTTTTTCATAGGACATTGAAGTTCAACAGTATGTGTGAACCAGGTATCAGATCAGACACAGCATGCCTCTAATTTATTCTTTATCTGCACTCAAACTTTTTGTGATGCTTGCACTTATTGTAGGCCTACATTAATTTTGTTTTGATCTTATTTTCATAGCATGTTTTTATTTCTCAGTCTTTTGGTTATTCCTTGAATCTGACTCATAATCGGGCATGTTATGCATTTTTGAGAATTTACTGGGGTGTAACATGTGAAAAAAGGAAACCTTTTTTTGTAGCACTGTACAATAACGTGAGAAAAACAAATAAATAAATAATGCAACAATATTATTATGTTTTCTGGGAATTTAAATTAAATACTGACCTTCAAATCAAAGCCTCAACATTTTTTAACTATTATTTACTATTATTACTTTTATTATTTCTCCAAAGGGAGTTTTTGTAATTTATCTCACAGCCTCAAACTATAGCTAAGTATACACACACACACACACACAAAGAGAGTAACATCTGGTCTGGTGGCTGTAGATACAGGCCCATTAGCTGAGTGGTATCCAATAAACCAGCAGTTGCTCAGATCTCAAGATTTCAAGAATTCCTGCCTTGACCTGAGACCAGCTGCTGTCTAGAACAGATCCTGTACGTCTTTCACTCTTAGAAATATAGAAGGCATTCAACGCACCAGCTTAGACACTCCCCTAGATCCCTAAACAATTGTGTGCATGTAAATGCATATTACTGAATGAGTCAAGACAGCAAGAAAGAAAGAGAGAGAGAGACGAATAGAGGAGAAGAGCAAAGTCTAGAAGTCAAATAGGAGAGTGAAAAGAGGTTTTTATGGTCATTAGTAGTGCTGGGGAAGCTACTTTAAAAGCTTGCCAAGCTAAAAGCTACTCATTATTTAAAGTTGTTAAACTACAGTTAAGCTACACTGTAAAAAAAAAAAAAAAAAAAAGTCCTGTAAAAAAATGGTAAATGATTTGCCAAACAAAAAACTTAAAATTAAAGTAAAATATCATAACTGAAACAAGGAACAATCTGTAAAATAATTTTTTTTTTCTGTAAAACCTTTAATGAAAATGTTTGTAAAATTATTGTTTTTGCACTTTATTTCAATTAAGATATTTTACTTTAATTTTAAGTTTTTTGTTTGGCAAATCATTTACCATTTTTTTACAGGACTTTTTTTTTTTTTACAGTGTACTGAAAAAGTAGTAAGCTACAAGTTACTGTACAAACACAAAGTAGCAAACTACTTTAGAGTTACCCTAAGAATGTTTTGCTAATATTCCCATTCAGTTAAAAAAACTTATTTCTAAATATTTTCTGAACGTTCAAAACATCCTTTTTAACCTTTAACCTCTTTAACCTTTTTTTTTTTTTGGTTATGCGAACGTTAAGAGAACATTACATTTAATGTTTTCTAAACACTCTGAAACAAGTAGTTACAAAACAATCTATTAACATTACTTCATAACTTTGAGAGAACCTTGCCAGAATGTTAGCCACAGTTCTAAGAACATTCCCTGCATGTTTGCTGGGCATGTATGCTTTTAATAAATAGGCTAATAATAACAATAAAAATAATCCAAAAACAAAATGTATGGTTTAATTGTTTAGTGAGATACTTCAATAAGGTATTCAATGAATAACTGATTCAAAGACATTGTGCATAGTACAGCGATTCAAACTGTTGAATTGTTTTAATCAGTTCATTTACACGAAGTGCTGGCTAGACTCCAATGGCAGATTTACAACTGCGGGGTCAAAGTTTTACAGCAGCCTCATATAAATCTTGTTCCACCCTCTCCCCATGTGCCCCTCTCTCTTCCTCACAGTCGCAGTGCCCAACCCCCAGCGCTTTCATATGTCTCCATACCTGTGTGTGGTACTGAGAGAGGCACACAATGCAGTTGGTATTTATTATGCTAGGTAGCTTTACCTCTTGCAATGTTTCTGTAACATTCACTAATTCATCTCAGTCACAACTTCATTTTATTATTCAGGAGGGGAGAGCAGGGATAATTCAATTCAGTTCAAGTTTATTTGTACAGCGCTTTTCACGATACAAAAAACAAATATATTACGTTTAATATAATATAGACTGGCAACTATTTGTTCTATAATATAAAAATATAATTATTACATTTACTTTACATTTAAAACAAGCTATCATAATCTGACTTGATTAATTTATATATTTAAATGACACAGGAAATAGCTGCTAATGTGTCAAAGATGTTGTAGGATACAGACTACATGTCGTCAGCATAAATTAGCAAAAAAAAGAAGAAGAAAAGTGTTACAGTGTTACTGCACTCCATTATACCACACCATTGCAATCTTTTTCTGACACAAAAAGGCTTAGTGCACCCAAAAATATTTTAAAAAGACACAATCTCTAGTATGCAGAGTGAATGTCACACTCGGCTTTACGGCTTGCATCAGCCAACAACAACAAAAATCAAGCTATATTTCACAAACCCACTTTAAATCTCCATTTGCCTTCCCAAGTTATTCTGTTACAAAGCAGTCGGTAGGAGACTAAGCCGCAAACCCCCTCTTTTTTCATGTCGTGCCCACATGCGCTCACTGAGCACAAATCCAAAGCAGATGCAGCGTGATCCCTCGCTGACACACAGACTCTCACCGCGTGTAGGATCGATAAGGTGTATTGATTATGCCTGGTGCTGACAGGCCCTGCTGCAACTCTGCCTGCTCTGATCAATTCAGAGCTGCACTGGGATGGCTTGAGGTTAATTATATTTATCGAGGCGGACGACTCAAGGGTGTGTGTATGTTGAAACGCAAAGGCTTAGACAACACAATATCCGTTTGAATGGGAGGTTGGGGTTTATTTGAGTTATTTCGTATGTATCTTTGAGCCCAGAGGGTGTATGAGCGCAGGTGTAGTGTTTCATAACTCCACAAGAGTGTGGATGTATTTGAGTATATTTGCTCAGGACTGTGTGTTTACTGTCTATTTCCTTTCCATTGAGCTTCATTATTGTCTAAAGGTTGTTTCCATTATATTTTCAGCATTATAAACACATTGACGTACAGTTCCTCATGCAGTTGTGCTGTATGTCATGTGGTATGTTCTTATTAGTGGGCATTGCTGCATGCTGTGGTTAAATGGTGCAATACATAAGATAAACACACTAGTTTTTTTTATTTTTATTTCGTCGTTTTTTCTTCAGCTCTGGAGATTGGTATCTGGTTCTGGTTCTACATATACACTACTGTTCAAAAGTTTTAGGTCAGTAAATTTGCAAGGATGCATTGAATTGAATAAAAGCAACAGTACTAAAGATATGTATAATTTTACAGAAGATTTCTATTTTAAATAACTAAATGCTATTGTTTTGAACTTTGTGTTCATTAAAGAATCCTGACAAAAAATGTTTATTATTTCCACAAAAATAATAAGCAGCACAAATCAGCCTAGTAGAATGATTTCTGAAGGATCATGTGACACTGAATACTGGAGTAATGACTGCTGAAAAATTAGCTTTGCCATCACAGGAATAAATTACATTTTAAAATAGATTCAAATAGAAAACAGTCATTTTAAATTGTATTAATATTTCACAATATTACTGTTCATACTGTATTTTTGATCAAATATGCAGCCTTGGTGAGCATAAGAGAGTTCTTTCAAAAACATTAAAATCTTACGGACTCCAAACTTTTGAACAGCAGTGTATGTAATTGCTTCAATGTGAACATAAAATATGAGTTTTTACTATATTCAGTTTCACTGCTGTCTTTGTTGTTCTCCAGCTATCGAAACACCTAAAGCTCCAGTAGCACTTAAACACAGACACCAGTCACTATCAGTACATATACACATATATCTTAATGATGACTCATACATCAGTACTGATGACTCATACAGATTTTTGTCCAATCAAATGCTCTCTGGAATGAGAATGCCCCGCCCCATATTACCACCTTGCAACTAGCAAGTAGCAAATCATGGTGTCACTTTCTAAACTAATGTGACAAGCCCTTCAATATGTCTTACCAAAACGTCCTGTTTCAACAGGAAGTACATCAACACAGGAAAGAAAGATTTGTCAAGTGATTTCAACGGGTCTTTAAGACACATTTGTATCTCAGGAGACATAATACTAATGCTTGCACATGCTAAATGTATATGCTTTGATAATATGACTGTGTGTTGCATAATTCAACTTTATGTTAGAGCAGAAATCGAAAACTTTGGATCAGATTCATTCATTTTTCCAACACAAATTTGTTGTGGGCATATCTGTGCTCCTAGAATGGCTTAAGGTGACCCCAGTTTCACTTCTCATTTCAGAAGGTGTTGATGATAGCGCTTGGGCACCCAATAAACAACAGCAAGAGGAACAGGAAGCCCTTGGCAAAGAGCATTGCGTGAGAGACAGTGAGAAGTGGGCTGAGGTTTTGAGCATATGTGTGTGTACGTGTGCGCTTGTGTTCTTCAGTTTAGTTTTTGCGGTGGCATGTACTGACGGGTGAATGTTACCCAGTGACCTGCCTTTTCATATCGAGTCGTAATGCTTTTGTATGTTGGCGAAATCTGCATATGAAGTATTGTGGATATATGAATCTATAAGAAGAATTAACAGGGTCACTCTCTTTTCAGGTAAGAAGAAATCAGACCAAATCTACAATAAATATTACAGTAGGCATTGTGGCACTTGTAGGCAGTGTGCTATTTAAAGAAAAAATCTAGTGTGTTACCGTTTCCTCTCGCATGGATACATTTTCAGGACCTCTGGAGGAGAGGATGTATGTTTTGTGAGGGGCTCCTGCTCACGAGGGCCGAGTGCCCAATGCCTGCTCACTGTAATGTGAAGCGACAGCTAGCCTTCACGCACCAGTGGGCTCCGTGTCCTAAAATGGACACAGGAGGACTCTTTCAGGAAAGAAAAAAGAATGAGGCAGAGTCAGGAGTATGTGGGAACATCTTTATGAAGAAAGTGAAAGACATAAAAAAAAACTCAGATGAATTTGTGGTGTAACTATTTATTTATTTATTTTGCAGTTTGGTCCAATGTAGAAAGTGAAAGACATAAAAAAAATCTGAGGAATTTGTTTTGCAACTTTTTTTGTGCAATTGGGCCAATGTAGAAAGTTAAAAAATATACATACAAATTAATTTGTTTTGCAACTTTTTTTTTTTGCAGTTTTGACCAAACTGATATCGTGTAATATATCAGTAAACAATATCTCTTAATCGTTTATCTTAATCTAAAATGGCTTAATATCTGAAAAATGTGACTGTTGTGCAGTACATTGCTGTTTTAATGTTTAAATATACACACAGAGAAAGCACAAATGAAGTTGAGTGGAATGAGTTCAGTGACAAATGAGAGAAATCGAGAAAGACAAGGTGGAGAGCAGCATGTATAGAATTCGCCCCACCTCTCATAGTATCATGTGGCTTATATAGTGAAGTTGGTGTTTATTTGTGGTGCTTGTTACAGAACTAATATGATCTTACTATGGTAATATCATGGTTCTGGGTGATAGCTATATTTACATGGTAGTCCATGATACCTCAAATGATGTCATGCTATCATAGTACATCACAGAACATGGTATTAGCATGGTAGATGTCATAAAAACCTTGTGCTATGCTATGGTACTGTAAAGCCAAAAGGCCTACCAGTAGAGCATGGTCCAATGCAAACAACATGGTAATACTCTGGTACTTTTTGTTAGAGTATTATATTGACACATGTCATGTTTTTGTACATTTTGCCATCAGCTGAACCCATGTACACCAAAACAATAAAAATGGGCAGCACAGTGCTCTCTCTCTGCAGTGTAATTGAGGCAGCAAAGGTCCTTTTTATTTCCTGGTCCTTCTCTAAGGCTCAATGATGTGATCAATAACCAATTAAAAAAAACAGATCAGCAGATTATCCATGTCACAAACAAGACAAGCAGTAAAAACAAGAACGTCTGCCCGACATGTGCTCTGAATGCATGTTGACATGTTTGTAAAGTGTATCAGTTGTTAATGTGTAAAGAAAACCTGTGATGGGAACTGGCAGAAGTGTATAGGGGGTAAATAAACTGGTCGCCATGTTGAGTCCACTTCCTAAACTTGCTGTCTTTTAACAAGCATCCATTTCCACCTAATTAGTGCCCAGGATTTTAATTGCAGTTTAAAGAGTTGTTCGGTTTTATTGAGCTTGTGAATGTGTGTTTGTGTACAGGCAGAGGGCTTGTTACGCACCAACTGGAGCAGGCTGCTTCTTTTTTTGGGCCTGTTGTGGCTGGTTATATACTAGCGGCACTATCATGTATCTATGATCTTGTTACCAATGAACTAAAAAATGAACTAGAAGAGGTTTGATTTTTTTTGAGTGATGATAAAAAGTTATGAATATGAATCAACTAAATAACAACAACACATTGATCCAGTACGTCTTGGGCAACTTTGTTGTTGCGAATTTGGGTCAGCGGATGTTCAGAAAGCACATGAAGAAGACAATGTAGGAAGTGGTAAGTGAGGTGAATAATTCATTTGTATGTCTTCCATGTGTGCCCTGTCTGCACTTTCATCACCCTCATTATCCCTGTCATCACTGGGCTCTGTCCTCTCCACCGGCTCATGGTGCCATTCACTCACTGCCTCTGAGAAGCACTGTGCCTAATGCGGATATATTTCAACAGATTAGTTTCCCTGAGAAGAGAGGATGGATTGAGAGTTTCTTGTCCGTCAAACTGTACCTACAGTAGCCTGGAAACATTTAGAAACTATCATTAAGAATTTGTAGAATATTTTAGAATTTATTTATTTAGCCTATTTATTTATTTACACTCCCATTCAACAGTCATGGGAATAATACTTTTATTGAGCAAGGATGCACTATTAAAAGTGACAGTACACCGGGTTCGTTTGACGTTAGAGTTCGGTTTGTTTGGATAATGGACCCTTTTCACAAGACTGTGATGACGCGTTTAACGGTCATCCTCGAAACTTTTTTATATTTAGATTTTTTTTAAATGTATGTACATTTATAACACTATAATTTGTATTGTATCACATCTGCATCAAATTACAAGAAACAAATTAACACTAATGCGAGGGTGTTTCTAATGCAGTGTGTCTACGCTAAATTTGACATCGTTCTCTCTTCTGACAGCCGTTATCGGCCTCTCTCAATTTTTTTCCTTTTTTTGAAAGTCATGAAAACACTATTGTGGAATTTTTCTTTTGCTAAGCACCCTCAAATGAAATCAATAGCACCCTCAGTTAAAGCTGTAATAATGGCATTTCATTGCAGATTTGGCAAACTATCCAGTGCGTTATGGTTTGTGCTCTGGGCATCGGTTTCTATTTCAAAGTGTTTTGCAGCATTGAGCAATAGCCAATCACAGACATGTCTGTTGATTTCTTGTACGCAACAGTCAATCAGAGGCATTTAAGAATCCACTCACCGCTCAAATCGCCAGTTTTTGCAGGCTCTGTGTTCAGCACGAATCATCTCATTATAACAAGTAGGCGCAATGTAAATAAGAGATTCATTGTGCAGCATAGAGAACTTCATTGATTATAACGTAACTTTGTGAGATCACAATGAAGATGAGTGACAGCTTTATTAATGGAGTGCTCTTTTTGCAATAACAATGGACGGCACTAAACCTTTATATAGCCTATATAGTAAGGTTAAAGTACCCTCACTAATTTAAGAAGCACCATGAGCGATTTGATTCTGGAGCCGGGCCTGCATGCCTCCCATTCATTGCTCTTGAGGTTAGCCCAACTATGACAACTTCTGCTGCTGAGAAACCCTGAAATGTGAAAAAGGTCCATGTGAACGCTGTTTTCTGAACTTGGGTGCACATCACCCGCAAACCGTACCAGAGTCCGCCTATAAAAGGGGTGATGTGTGGGGGTAACTCCGGTACGGTTTGCTTGTGATGTGAACGCTATCATACTAAATCACAGAAGTGAACTGCTACTAATGACGTATGAATTGAATTTTGTGTTTACTCACTTTCCTGAAAACGTGATTGACATGCTGCAGCAGAGAGAATTTATATCTCATTTCTGCATGCAGAAATTGACTCCCGCAATCGAACCAAGTGTGAAAGCACCCTAAGAATGGGGGGGGGTGTCACAGTTTCCACAAAAATATTAAGCAGCACAACTGTTTTCAACATGATAATAAAAAGAAGCGTTTCTTGAGCAGCAAATCAGCATATTAGAATGATTTCTGAAGGATCATGAGACACTGAAGGCTGGAGTAATGCACACTCCATAAAATTACATTTAACCTATGTATTTTTATGTATTTATGTATTTTTGATCAAACAAATGCACAACTGTTATTTTAAATTGTAATAATATTTCACAATATTATAGTTTTTGCTGTATTTTTGATCAAAGTTTGATTTAAATTCTTTCAACAACATTAAAAAACCTTACCAATCCCAAGCGTTTTAACGGTAGTACAGTACAGGTGAAGGCAATCAATAGGTATGCAAGATATCTCAAAAACAAAACAAGTCTCCATCTAGCCACACTTCCATCCTGAGGTTCATAATCGTTACTCAAATTCAACCTCAGCCAACCATTATCCCAACACTTTCACCTCTTCTGCGTTGCAAAGCCATACATACTTTCAATCCTTCCATATGTCCTACCCTATCTTCCTGTTTCAATAAGAAATATGTCAACATGAGGAATAATGTGTCCGTTTAGCCTTTAGAAATGTAAGACTTCTACCTTATCTGGGGGTACGAAGAACAACATGCACTATGAAAATCCCTATACAAATAAAACTCAACCAGTTTCTCTACAAGAAACCAACGAAATCTGCTCATAACATAAAAACCAACTACCCCACCTCTTTCTGCTCTCCTCAGAATACGTCTCAGTAATTCTACTTGCCTCGTCTTATGGCAGAACCTTCGACCTAAATTCTGCCTTTTTTCACCACTCACTTAGTTCTGTCTATTGTTATCAGTCCGCCTAATGGACTTCATTCTATGGCTTTGTTCTGGCAGGCGAATGAGTGCAGAAAGGGAGGGAGGCAGAGGGTTGCAGAGAGAAAGGGCAATCGAGTTCGTTTCTTTAAAGGATATCAGTCATTTCGCTATGATCGCCCTCCCAAGCAGCAGATTTACAAACACGAGACTTCCTCTCGCTGAACCGAAGGCACCAACAATCATACTTGAGCTCTAGTACTCACATATGAATGGTGTTGATACTCCAATAAAACAACTCTAGACATGTTTGAGAGCTAATAAATGGCACAAATAGTCTAATAAAAGAGGAATAATTATTGTCATAAAATCAATAACAACAACTGTTAAGTATTACGGTGACTAAACAGTCTGTATGCCTGGCTTAATTTGCTATTGATTGATAAATGAAAAATTCAGCATAATTTTTCATGTTTTATATTACTTTTTTCTATAAGCACTATGGAATACAATGACTGTATTGTTAACATATATTTAAGGTTATCAAAGAGAGCAGACAAAGATTTGAAACAGCCCTTACAATCACTGACGGTTGGTAAAGAAAATAAAGGAGACATAAAAGTGCGCTAACACATGCACTTAAAATAAAAGTAAACCTGACTGCTCTGCTTATAGATGCTAAAGGGTTAAGTACGTTCACTGCCCGCATCTGGGAGTCATTTAAAACATTCCACAAGGCTTACCACATGCTTTCAGACAGGCTAAATCCCATGAAGCAGATTTTGCTATACAGGGCTGGAAGCTTTCAAAGAGTGCATTTCAGAAAATGAAACTTGTTATAGCTTTTTAAAGGCTCTAGATGAGATGGTGCGAGGATGGCAGAGAAGACTGTACTGGTTTGGAGATCCGTGACTATCTGTGCCTGCCTTTGTGTACCAGTGTGTGTGTGGATCAGTAGTAAGGCTGTCCTCTTTGAAGTGGTGGGATGCTAAACGGCGCTAGCTCTTTCCCACCCTCTGATAGGATCTTCACAGGCTTGCGTTCCCAGCTCATTTCCTCTGGTCAAGTCTTGTGACCCGTCAAAACACAGAGGGGTTTTAGGTGTTCGCTCTAGATAGGATACAAAGGCCATACAAATTAAACCTTGTGCAATTACACAATGACAAAAATGACAAGCTCACTTAACCCAAACAGGCCCGGTAAATTTCATTTCAGGGCTGATCACTTAATTTCACGATTCTTACGTGCTGAACAGATTCAGGACGGAAATATTAGCCAAAATCAGACCAGTGCTTTCATAGATCATTTCACAGATCATTTCAGTGTAACACTCTTATCAATTGTATGCAAGGCTGTTTATTAAAGCTAAATCTTTCAAGAATGTATTACTTTAGATATGTGGTCTTCAACATGAGGTTCATACTATAATCAAAACTTTTTTTTATTTTTATTATTCCACCATATTGCACGCTGCAGTTTCTCCCGTTAATAAGTAATAGGAGTGAACAGTATATCGGAGTCTTTGTATATCCATAGTCTTTGTTAATAATGCTGCTTAATATGTTTGTAGAGTCTTTGTCATTTTTGATCAATTTAAGGCATATTTGTCTTTGTAGGCATCTTTAGGTACATATGTACAGTAATTACATTAAAATGATAATATACACATGTTTGTATAAACTAGGTTTAAAATGCGACGCTCAATTTTATGTGCTGAACAATGGTGAAGCCATTTAAAGTGACCATTTAAAACAGGGATCTTAAGACATTTCTTGATAAAGACCTGAAGTCAAAAATCTAGACAATGGTTGAAGGCACCTGTTTATTGAAATGGTCACGTGACGTCATACGCGTCACCACTCAGTTCCACTATACTTCTGAAGAATTCATGAAGTAACATCAATAAAAGCTGCAAAACATCTAACCAAGGCTGTAACCATAATGTTTTGCATAATTAGGGCTAAAGACTTTGCCAAAACTGAAATCCATTTTTTCATTGTCCTGTCTGATTATGAGCACGCTAAAGCCTCCATATAACCTTAGACATGTGATGTGTTTCTAAATGTAGGATCAAGAAAAAATTGATTTCCCCCCAAATGTCTTACTTTTGAAGAAAGGGATTATGAGTCATTAGAACAGCCATTGAAGCCCTTAGGCCAAGCAAACCACATGTGACATGACTCCATCTAAAGGATAGTTTATTTTTCCTCTTGTGTTAATGGGACGTTCCCTCATTTGCAAGGTGATGGGCCATATAGGCAAAAGGTCTTGGCATTCTTTCAGCAGTTGTACTATTTGCAAACACACTCTGCAAGAATACCAAGAGGGGTCACTCAGAGCGGGCAGTAATATTGTACACAATGACGAGTAGCAAACAAGTAGAGGCAAAGGCTGCTCCTAGAAATAGCTCATGTAAACAAGATGAGAGGAGACAAACTGACGACACTTCCCTGCTGTCTTTGCTGGTCTCCCAACCTACTTAGTCCAACAATCTGGCTTGATTTTTCTTCTTTCGTGGCCTGTTTAATTGGTGTTTCACTGTGGATGGCTTCTCTTCTGTTTGAAATTCTTTGTTGCAAAAGAAGACCTTTTGCAACATTGATACAGTGTCCTTGTCATCACAGTAAAGTGGTGAAAGGTCATATACTGTAAGATTGTGGATGTTCAGAGCTTGTGTAAATTCAAGGCATCATCACAAGATCAATGGTGCTTGCCGTTGTTTTTCACACAGTGCACATCACTATGTTGACACATCTGTTCTGAGACCACAAAGGACAGCAATGCAAATGTAGCTTGAAGCCTTTTGGAGTGCTCTACTACCATATTATGCACTGCAAAAATGAAAAGATACTTAAAGCTCCATTTAGGGGCTTTTTCAGATTTGCACACTGGTGGAACTTCTAGGCACCTTATGACGGCTCAAATATTCTACTGTGCACTCAAGGAACTTTAATATATTTCCTCTATTTGTTTCAAAGCCTATCCCATATGATTTAGTGTTACTGGAGGAACTGTTGATCGTGTTTATAGAGTTCTTGCAGGAATTTATGGATTCCATTTTGCTCTTCATACCCCTATTCCATTAAAATGGTGCTGTTTAAACTATATCATAGTTTTAACAATACACTTTTATTTTAGATAGATAGGAGTTTACAAGACCTACAAAATTTACATGAGTTACTTTTTCCAAGGACCAAATGTTATTTAATACATATATAATAAAGAGGAATTATCATAGTAATAAATTCAAATAGCAACTAGAGCACGGTGCAAAATATTTCATACATGTCGGTCAACTGAATGTGTCGAATCACTGCCATTGACGTTTCCAGTGTAGACAGTTTCACTGGCTACATTTACGTGTATACAAAAGTAGTCTGATTATTGCCAAAAATAATAAGGAATTACTCAGATTAAGATCTTCATGTCAATAGACCAGTGGTTCTCAACCTTTTTTACTCTAATGCCAGATACAATATTTAAGAACAAAGATTTAAAAAAATATTTTTTACTCACAATTTCTAACCCACAAAATATTTAAGAGCTTGGCATATCTAGAAAAAAAAGTAAATTCATTATTAAAAAAAATGCCCATGCAATTGTATTTAATTAACATGACATTTTCAGGTCTAGAAACTTTAAGGCTTTTTCAAAACAGAAAACAAGAAATACTGCACCTTTGATTGTTTTGGTTCATTTTAAAATCATCTTGAGGCCCCCTAGTGGGCCCTGGTCCCCTGGTTGAGAACCTCTGATATAGACAAACCTCGTCAGTCCAATTACATGCTATTTTTTCCTTTGATAATCATAGGTGTGATCATTTCTTCTGCAGTTTTATCATTCACTCATATTCAAACCCACAGCACAAATCGTTACATTTAAATGCAGCAGGTTTTTATTTGCCTACATCCAATGTAAACATTTTGGCAGTTCTCGAGGTTGTCAGGAACATGACACATATGTCTCTTTACCATGTTTCTGACCCACATAAATTTGAGTTCTGTCAGTGAACCTCAGATGTGACCCTGGACCACAAAACCAGTCTTAAGTTGCAGGGGTATACTGTATTTGTAACAATAGCTAACAAATGATCAAAAATGAGCGTTTTTTTCTTTAATGCCAAAAAATCATTAGGATATTAAAGATCATGTTCCATGAAGATATTTTGTACATTTCCAACTGTAAATATATCAAAACTTAATTTTTGATTAGTAATATGCATTGCTAAGGACTTCATTTGGACAATTTTAAAGGCGATTTTCTCAATATTTAAATTTGTTGCACACTCAGATTTTCAAATAGTTGTATGTCGACCAAATATTGTTCTATCCTAACATCAATGGAAAGCTTATTTATTCAGATGATGTATAAATCTCAATTTAAACCAATGTACCCTAATGACTGGTTTTGCGGTTCAGGGTCACAAATGGTTCTTCAAGTAGGCCTATCTTTTCAGTTTTACTGCATAATTCTGCAAGAGCTTCTAGATGATGTCTATAAATGTTGTTCTAGCCAGCAGTGACCTGAAACATAGCTTTGCCAAAATGCAAAAGCACTAAACTTCCTGCACAACTCGCTGCGATTACATAAAGGCAGGCACCAGCTGAGTTTATGTTCAGTGGTATCGTGCCCTGAAGTGACACCGCGCGCGCAAGGGGAGAATGGGAGGAGACGGCTGCGTAGGCTGGCCGGTGTTCGGTTTCACCAGCTCACACGTGACCGCAATGGCTGCTTGTCTGCTCTGTGCAGTGCATCATTCCTCCGCCGCCCAGCGAACGTAGGCTAGAGCAGTTTTCTCGCTTCGCTGAACTGTCGGTGAGGACATTTACCACCCGCCGAGGCGAAACTCCTCCGCGTTCCGCCGAACAGCTCACCGGCAGAGAACAACCACATTCGGGAGAGAAATTAAAGCGTCTCGGGCTTCAACTTCCACCAACCAACACAGCGGTAGGAGGAGTCAACAGGTATTGGCGCTCTCTATTTAAGTGACAATACAATCGCTAGGCTGACAGGTAGTCGCATTGATAGCATCTTGACAGATGTGGAGCAGTGAATAGGCGCGTCTTTCGGCGCTCAGATGCGGTGTGCTACTTAACTGTAAAGCTGTCCGTTGAGTTTGATTGAAACCGCATACGGGGGTAATAATGAGCGGTCTGCGGCAGCTACGTAATCAAATGCGCTGTATTGTTCTCTCACCTGAATGAGCAATGTGTCATTGAGAGCTCTTGCAGCAGGTCTTTCATGCAAAGCGTCGCTACGCTGCACTAGCTGAGCGACTTGAATTTCGTCGTGCGTCGACTTTATTCAAGTAATTGATTCTTTCTGGCTTTTAAAAGTCTTATGCATGGTATGTGTTTGATAATAAAGGCATACATAACATGGTGAGCGCGATTTTCGTGTACAGTGCCCTGTTATTACAGTGAATTTAACTGGGTCACAAACAAAAGCAACAAATGCCTCTATGAAAGTAATTTCCTCCCTGGGTTAACTCGGCTGGAAATAGTTTAAGAGCATTTGGTTCGACCTGCAATATAAATATCTGAATACCGAGCACAATATCAGGGCTCACTTGCCCGAAGCTGCAATTTAACCTCTTCTTAACTCACAGCCCCCCCCCTCCTTTTGAACATTGACTATTGCACTATTCAAACTTTGAGAATTGTTATAATTTATGAATGCTTTTGAATACAGACCTCAGGTTAAAGAAAGTTTTTTTTTTTTTTTAAAGAAGACTTATCAGCAGATTATTGCAGAAGTGAAATCATTTTTTAAAAATGAAAGTAAAAAAGTTATAGAAGTTTAAATTTACTGTAAAGAAGATGTACTGTACTATTTTTATTTAATTTAATATAAAAATTTATATTACTAACAAAATGCGCATGACAGTCGCATTCGATTAATCGTGCAGCCCTATCGTGCGCCATATTGAACATTTTTTTCTATCGTTATCGAAGAAGGTGTACCGTCGATAAATATCGATACTGTTTTATCGCCCAAGTTGTGTTCCAAATTTGAAGTTGATAAAAAAAAATTGAGGTTACTATGCAATTTTGTTTAGGTGTTATACCACAAACAGCCACCAGGTGCTACCCTAACCCCATTTAATTTTTTGATGCATTTTTCTGTGTCAAATGTATACATTTCTCTCTCAGTATTACTCCTATCACAAAATACCAAATATGGAATCTTTAGACTCAGACCTTTCCGACGATATGTATTTTGTCAAGATTCAGGGACGCGGGAAGTAGGGGTGCTGCAGCATGGTTGCAAATGCAATGCCAAGTTTGTTCATTTAAATTTATTCAGGTTTAGCATTTAATAATTTATTTGTAATGATCTCTGAAATGTAAATTGTAAGTGGGCTATAATAAACCCATGTTTATCTTTATAAACATGATTAATTTTACTTGTGATGTTTTCTATATGGGATGATAAGCCTAATCCTCATGAACACGTGACGCTAGCGTGTGGTATCAGACATGAACTGTACAGAATGCGAACAAGATTAACTTTAATACGAGGAGGTAATGGCGCAAAAGCGAATTTCCAAATTTTTTAAAATGCCCATCCCAGCAAAAACTTTCCAAAATCGGCATCCAAACAACACCAGCACGAGCACGAGCACCGACGTAAGTGAACCAGCCCCAAACCCCCAACACGGACACACACAGCACCCCCAACCCGAAAACATCTTCCCGCGCCCCTGTCAAGATTCTAAAACGTTTTGATTCCAAAAGACTGTAATACATTTTGTAATATGACACCCTGCACTACTGGGGAGGAGCCCGCTAAAAGATTTTAAGGCTCATATCTATGGTAACGCAATGTCCGATTTCAAAACGGTTTTCACAGGATGAATTTTGAGATTTTAAGCTTTCAAATTATATAATAATAATGATGATTATAATATAATATTATATGATGATAATAATATATGATGATTACTAAAACATGTGATAGGAAAAAAAGGAAACGGAATAGAATTTTTGTGACAAAGGTCAGAGCTCCTGTTGTGGTGTATATATTTTGAGGTGCACTCTTGTCATAAATTAATCTATTACTGCTCCTACATAATTTTGAACAACAAACAGT
Source organism: Sinocyclocheilus grahami (assembly GCF_001515645.1). NCBI lineage: Eukaryota > Metazoa > Chordata > Actinopteri > Cypriniformes > Cyprinidae > Sinocyclocheilus > Sinocyclocheilus grahami. The sequence goes on from NW_015505228.1 coordinate 624,819, forward strand.
GGGAAACTATCTATTTAGGAGTCTTAGACCTTTCCAACGATATATAGTTTGTCATGATTAGATTAGGATTTAATTGTAATATATTGAAGAAAACTTAGGCATCCTGCTAGTGGGACGGTGACAGTTAAGGGGTTAAAGGGATAGCTCCCCCAAAATTCAAATGAGTACAGTAATGAAAATATGCTCATTGACATGTTGTTTGAAAGCTGTATTACTTTCTTTCCTCTGTGAAACACAAAGAGAGATGTTAGGCAGAATATAAGGGACTTTCATTACAGTGAAAGTGAATGGGGACTGAGATTGTCAAGCTGTCTAATATCTCTTATGTTCTTCGGAAGGAAAAAAGTAATTTAGAACAACATGAGAAGGGAATAAATGATGACGGAAATTTAATTTTGGAGTGTACGCCTACTATCCGTTTAACTGCAATAGTAAGAGGATGAAATGAGTCACACTTATGATGCATTGAAACTATACAGCCAAGTTTGTTCATTTAAATTTATTCAGGTTTAGCATTTAATAATTTATTTGTAATGATCTCTGAAATGTAAATTGTAAGTGGGCTATAATAAACCCATGTTTATCTTTATAAACATGATTAATTTTACTTGTGATGTTTTCTATATGGGATGATAAGCCTAATCCTCATGAACACGTGACGCTAGCGTGTGGTATCAGACATGAACTGTACAGAATGCGAACAAGATTAACTTTAATACGAGGAGGTAATGGCGCAAAAGCGAATTTCCAAATTTTTTAAAATGCCCATCCCAGCAAAAACTTTCCAAAATCGGCATCCAAACAACACCAGCACGAGCACGAGCACCGACGTAAGTGAACCAGCCCCAAACCCCCAACACGGACACACACAGCACCCCCAACCCGAAAACATCTTCCCGCGCCCCTGTCAAGATTCTAAAACGTTTTGATTCCAAAAGACTGTAATACATTTTGTAATATGACACCCTGCACTACTGGGGAGGAGCCCGCTAAAAGATTTTAAGGCTCATATCTATGGTAACGCAATGTCCGATTTCAAAACGGTTTTCACAGGATGAATTTTGAGATTTTAAGCTTTCAAATTATATAATAATAATGATGATTATAATATAATATTATATGATGATAATAATATATGATGATTACTAAAACATGTGATAGGAAAAAAAGGAAACGGAATAGAATTTTTGTGACAAAGGTCAGAGCTCCTGTTGTGGTGTATATATTTTGAGGTGCACTCTTGTCATAAATTAATCTATTACTGCTCCTACATAATTTTGAACAACAAACAGTGGGAAACTATCTATTTAGGAGTCTTAGACCTTTCCAACGATATATAGTTTGTCATGATTAGATTAGGATTTAATTGTAATATATTGAAGAAAACTTAGGCATCCTGCTAGTGGGACGGTGACAGTTAAGGGGTTAAAGGGATAGCTCCCCCAAAATTCAAATGAGTACAGTAATGAAAATATGCTCATTGACATGTTGTTTGAAAGCTGTATTACTTTCTTTCCTCTGTGAAACACAAAGAGAGATGTTAGGCAGAATATAAGGGACTTTCATTACAGTGAAAGTGAATGGGGACTGAGATTGTCAAGCTGTCTAATATCTCTTATGTTCTTCGGAAGGAAAAAAGTAATTTAGAACAACATGAGAAGGGAATAAATGATGACGGAAATTTAATTTTGGAGTGTACGCCTACTATCCGTTTAACTGCAATAGTAAGAGGATGAAATGAGTCACACTTATGATGCATTGAAACTATACAGCATATGGTGTAAAAAGCGAGGTGTTTTGGGTTAGTTCTGTTTTCGCAGTTAAATGGGAAGTTCCTCAACCATCTGTCTGCAATAGAAAGAGGAATGGGTACGATATTCGCTTCCTCTAAGCGCTGCCACTTTCATGCCTGTCGTCTGCAGAGGCATATGCCACAAAGCTTGACATTTTGATTTTTCCGCTCATGAAAGCATGTGCATGCTCACTGTATCACCTCCTGCGGTGTTTGTCTCAAACCTTCCATCAGGGCTCTCTAATGTTCTCTGTCGTTCCAAAATAGCAGGGAGGGGTGCTGTCTAATGTCCAAGTCCTTGCCATTTTTTTTTCAAAAATCAGATTTTTAACAGACTTCATTTTCACACCAGTGGATATGACTAGGTGACATGCCTCTCTCTATTTTTCTACCCCCTCTCTCTCCAGTGAATGGATTTTAGCATACTCTCTCATTAATCATTTCAAATTGTCCACAGTATTGTAAATTGATGGAACTGATGATTAAATATTTTTGGATCCCTGTCTTTAAAGGCTTAGTTCACCCAAAAATTCTGTCATTATTTACTCACCCTCTTGCTGGTCCAAACACGTAAGACTTTTGTTCACTTTTGGAACACAAATAAAGATTGTTCATCCATCTGACGTCTATGTAATCATCATTTTCAAGCTACGAATAGACATTGCAAAAGAAATCCATATGAATCAAGTTGTTTAATCCAAGTTTTCTGCAGAGATATAATTGCTTTTGACAAACAGATTTTCTTTAAGAATTTTATTCACATACACTTTAGGAAAGTTCAGTAAAAATAGACCCCAATGTAACATAATGGAATTTTCTGTATTGATTTTTAACAGGTTTTTCTCTGATTTGAATTATGCATTGCATTGTTCTGTGTTTTAATGTAAAAAAAAACATCCATAAACTTATGATAATAGAGCTTCCATTTACCATATTTGTTGTGCTCTATCGATGTACATTTATCATTGTTTTTTTTGTAGATTGACAAGTCTTTTCATGAAAAGAAGGATTCTGAGTTGCCGGTCAAACTTCATTATAATGATCCATGTCGGCAAATAAACAATGAGAGATGCTGTTGGGTGTCAGATTTGCATAGACAAACACATTTTGATGTTTACAATGAAAGAGTGAGCTTTTTTTCTACAGAAGCTCTTAATATAGTCAACCAGTGCAAACCCATAAAACTGATTTATACAAACTTTTCTTGAGACTCAAACCTTTCTTGAAATGTGATATTTCATTGTTAATATTACTCATTACTAAAATGTTCTCAAGTGCTTTTTTTCCCCACATACTCATAATGAAAACATGCATCTGCGAATAAATGACTTTGACCTCCATAATCGTAAAGAAAATAAGGATTTCATATGACAGAAGAAACTGAAATCTTGCTGTGAACACCACATATACAGCACTGAGTAAGATGGTTCAAAACTGGAACGATAAGCTGACAGTAGTTTACTAGAATCTTTTTATTCTTCATTTTTTCTGTAGTTTTTCAAACAAAATTTCTAGAAGTAGTCCAGATGATGTTTACCTCTGCCCACTGTTCAACTATAAACAACATACCACAATCCTTTGACATATTTCTCACTTTGTCTTCTTTCTGGTCACACATTTTCATCTTTATGGGACTCATTCAGGTCACTCACCCTGCTCAGAGAACTGGCAGACCTCCTTCTCTTGTTCCCAGTTCATTACGATGTGGTGGAGAAGGTGAGAATGGGATTCGTGACCTAAAGTAGATTTTTACTAGGGTTGCAGGGATTGTCATGTAAGGACGATAAAAATTGCTGACCTTTCTTGAAATGGGATATTTTCACTTCTCTTTTTTTCATAGTCTACCTGACTTTCACTGTCTGTTTGGTAAACAGACAACCTGTCCTCTAGCGCCCTGCCAGTGGCGTTGTCTCTATTTTTACTCGCATGTGTATTCTTTACATGTGTTCTTTTGTTGGTGTGGACTGTGACTAGATTCAGCATTTCTGCCTCAGCCCAAGTTTCTAGGTTGCGGCTCCTGTTTTTCAGTTCTCCTTCAAGTAACTTTTCCATCTACCCACCTCATTTACATTTAGTCATAGACAAGTTTATTTAAAGCGACTTACAATTAAGAAACCACAAGCTTTTTATCATACAAGAACCTATAGTTTTCATAGTACTGTTATGATACCCTACGTAAATACACTGAACAAAATTATAAACGCAACACTTTTGTTTTTGCCCCCATTTTTCATGAGCTGAACTCAAAGATCTAAGACTTTTTCTATGTACACAAAAGGCCTATTTCTCTCAAATATTGTTCACAAATCTGTCTAAATCTGTGTTAGTGAGCACTTGTCCTTTGCCGGGATAATCCATCCACCTCACTGGTGTGGCAAATACAGTAAATACACCGGATCCCCCAATACAGTAAAACTGCACATTATAGAGTGGCCTTTTATTGTGGCCAGCCTAAGGCACACCTGTGCAATAATCATGCTGTCTAATCAGCATCTTGATATGCCACACCTGTGAGGTGGATGGATTATCTCGGCAAAGGAGAAGTGCTCACTAACACAGATTTGTGAACAATATTTGAGAGAAATAGGCCTTTTGTGTACATAGAAAAAGTCTTAGATCTTTCAGTTCAGCACAAAAACAAAAGTGTTGCATTTATAATTTTGTTCAGTGTAAATTAGCTGACTTGTGTTGCAGAGTTTTCCTATTGCCTTAGTATAAGTCCTCCATCATAGCATGTTTCGAAAGTAGGAGTGAATCGTGATATATAACTAGTTTTAGATTTTGTTTCTTTGCTTTTAATTATTTTATCTGCAAAGTTGTAATTAGCTAGTTAGCTTTAGCTGTTAGCATTGTAAAATCCTTTAAACCCAGCTCATAAACATGCAGATGAGCTGTTTATCTGAGCTTGTTGTGCCCTAAACGTGTTTTCAAATTAAAAATAGTAAAAAAAAAAACTAACACTTATGGAAATGTCTCCAAGAGAAGCAGGTGAATAATGTTTTTTTTTTTTTTTTCAATTTGTCCCACATGTCCTTCTTTCTTGTATCCTGGTAAAGATGTTATGTCTGCCCATCCATTTGTATATTTGAAAGAAAAGGCCACCCAGGCTTTGCTCACATGTTGACAATGTTACTAAAACATCCCCAGACAAAGACAAGACATTGATGACTAAACCTTCAGAAAGAGAAGCAGGAAGTAGGTGTGTTTATTTCCTGTCAGTCACGATTTCCTTTGTAAAACATGCTTTTCAGCTAGGCAACATATCTTTGTTTTGAACACATTGCCTGATGAGTGGCATCACATGCAGCCTTGGGCAATGCAATCCGAGGACACGTTCGCTTCTAATGACCGGAACGATTTCACAAGAAACATGCACTCATAGTCCGTGACACAGTCGCTTTGTTTTTTTACTTGAGATATATACCAAAACTTGGCATTTACGACATATAAATGGAATAGGATCGGACGTTTTCCTTTTAGGCATGTCTCTGATGTAGGAATAGTGAGTATGTCGTAGCGGACGGGGAAGCGAGTGACTCTTGCTCATGGGCTGTGCAGCGGGTGACAGATGGGTGGAGGTAAATTAAACAAGCTGCTCTGGCCTTCTCTCCTCACTTTGACAGTGTGCCAGCCGCGGCGCCGGGTCTCTGTCATTATTTAACGGCCGGCGTTAATGGGCTCTGTCTGCCTGGTTGCCCCCCTGGCTGCCGGGAGAAAGAGAATGAAATTTGAAGTGAAGAGGTGGGCAGGGTTGCGTACTTGACCATGCAGTGTGTGAGCATGAGACAGTGTTTTCTTGTTTCCTCTCAGAACGTGATGGTTTCTACTAGGTCTGTCAGTCGATTACAATTTTTAATTTAATGAATTACAGGGTGCTGCGATTAATTAATTTAATTAAGCGCAAACTAAATTTGGCTGTGCAAATGCTCCCAAAAGATCATTTAAACCTATTATTGTGTTAAATGTTTAGGCTACAATGGCCTAACATAAAGTATGGACATAAAAGAAGATAATTCGAGAAACATCTCAGTATGTTTTGTTCATGCAATGAAAGTCACTAGTGACCTAAACTGCTTAGTTGCCAAAAGTATTCAAAATACCTTCTTTTATGTTGTGCAAAAGAAAGTAAGTCATTCAGGTTTTAAACAACATGAGGGTGAGTAAATGACAGAATTTATTTATTTTTTGGTGAACTATCCCTTTAATTTTTTATTTTTTTTATATATAAATGAAATTATACTCTAAAGAAGAAACTAAAACTACCAGCAGATGGCGGTAAATGTCTTTATGAGTCGATTCGTTCAAACGGCTGATTCATTCAGGAATTCAGTAAATGGCTACTCAATCATTGGTTCACACGATTCGTTCAAAACGCGGATTCATTCAGAAACTAAACACAGCTGTGTTGCTCGGAGATGCAAAAGAGTTCTACTTGTGGCTTTAAAGGTAATATTTTTGTTGGCAAAATTGAACAAAACGCACAATATTATGTTTAAATTTTGCACAATATTAGCTTCTTATTTACTGAACTGTTGTATAAAATCACGTTTGCACTCGTGTTCTTCGTGACAAAAACAGCACTCCTGTGATATTGCTCTCGCTGCTGGTGTGATATCGCTTATCATATGATATAAATATGAGACAAAAACTCATACAGGGGCATTACTTTTGCCCCAATATCTTAATTTTTTAGGGCATAACTGCATTTATGGAGTTGTTGTCCTGCATCATATTTGTCAACAGTTAAAGAGATAGTTCACCCAAAAATGAAAATTCTGTCATTAAATTTGTAGCGGTCAATGTGGATATTGTGGATGAGTTCTTCTGTGTCATCACGTTCTATTAGTTCTACAGCTTCAGTTTCAGAACTTTCACACTTAGTAACAAATACAGCTGTTCCCTCACCACAGTGCAACAGTGAAAAGGGACCCCTTTCAAACAGTGTCGCGTTCCGAACGTTGTTTGAGCGACATACACCGGTATTGCGGTATTTTAAATATTCATATCATAACAAAAATAAACACCGTTATTTGGTATGGACCGGTAAACCGCCCAGCACTAGTTGAACCCCTGATGTCACATGGATTATTTTACAGATCTCCTTGCTACGTTTCTGGACATTGATCGTGGTAGTACCCTTGCTGTCTATGGGAGTGTCAGAGAGCTGTCAGAATGCATAAACATTTTTTAAATATGTGTTCCGAAGATGAACGGAGGTCTTACAGGTTTGAAACTAAATGAGGGTGAGTAATTAATGACAGAATTTTCATTTTTGGGTGAACTAACCCTTTAACTATATGAAATGTAAGATGATGTACTGATCTGTGGGTGGGGCCAGTGTGTTAACTGCGTTAAAATATTTTAATTGCGTTATTTTTTCATAAATAATTAATTAAGTTAATGCGTTAAACTGACAGCCCTAGTTTCTATGCTAGTAGCTTGTGGTAATTTAGGTTCCTCTCAAGTCTTGCATGGACTGCTGTCACATGAAGTCACCACAGCTTTGCTTCACCCATTGTTTCTTGCCATCAGTGGCATATTTATCTCAGTCACCCTTAAGCAGTTTTGGTGCAGGGAATGGAAAAACATCTGGATTAGCTCTGTAAACCCCAATAGCACGAAGGGGGAAAGTCATATCCACATCCAGTGCACAGTTAAATGGTGCTTTGTTAGGGCAATTTTCAGTTAAATGTTCTCACTCTGAAGCACCGAGCACTGTTTGTGAGGTTTTCAGGGTGATGGACATTACTTGTATGTTCATATTTGTCACTTCAATTTAAATCGCATTATGTTCATACACATAGCAGTAGGGCTGGGCGATATGGCCAAAAAAATATCACAATAAACTTTTTCATATCAGTCGATATTGATAATTATTATGATACATTTTTGTATGGTGAAATCTAATTATTTTAAATGTTTGAGTTATATTAAGATTATCCACTGGTCTTCTATAGTGGCATAAATTTAGATAATGATAACCACAGTTATGGCATCTCAATACTATGGTAAAAATTTATATATATTGTTTATAGGTATTTGTATGAAAAACAGTAGTCTAAATACATTTAGTAGGACTATAAATGCACAAACACTATAGCTTAATCATAAAAAATACAGTAATTATATTCCCTTACTCCTTTAATGCATTAAATTCATGTCTACATTAATAAGATCATAACATTTCTTATGATTGTCCCATATTTCTGCCACAATACCATGGTGCAGTTAGTGTTACTACAGTAAATCCATGGTAAATTATGGTGATTTGTAAATTGGATAAATGGTCCATGTGCCGTGGTTCAAATGAGTTGCGCTGTTTCTTTCCCCTTTTGGCGCATAACCATTATATTGAGCATTTATCGAACTCTTGTTATCATTTTATCGAGGAAAATTATATTGCGATAATTATCGTTATCGTTTTATCTCCAAGCCCTACATAGAAGCAAAATTCATGTTTATAACAGTAAAGGTTGTTGACATTTTGAGTGTGTTGTAAACTTGCTAAAGATCTCGCCTTGTGGTGTTTTGTAAAATGCACAAGAAAAAAAAAGCAAATATAAGAATGAAAAAGGCAGGTAAATGGCCATTTTAGGATTACCACTCCTGCTCGGACATTGCTGCATGCAACTATCATTAGTGTTTTTTCTTAGTTCCATGTGCACATCCTATTAAAATGTTAGCATTATTTCCTAGGGCACAAGAAGATCTTTAGAGAAAGGTGAAAGGTGCATTTTTCTGTTTGAAACCAGCATGATCCCGACGTGACTTGCAAGTTTTTGCATACTTAGTAGATAGAGAGAACAATGACGTCCTAATCCAAACTGCATTTCCTTTTCTTCGCTGCAGCACTCTAGTAATGGAGGGAGAGTTGGAGTAATGGATAAAATGAGATGATATGATATGATGAACTTGACAGGTTCAATAAATGGAAACAATTCATGTAAAGTGAACACACTTATGAATAGTTTATGTGATTTTCTAAGTGCTCTGTCTGTCTGTGTGCATGACCAAATGAGGGTGAATTAAAAATTTCACGCTGGAGGTGGACCTTCAGTATACAATTACTCAAAGACCCACCACACTTAAAATTTACTAAATGATTTGACAGCTAATATGTATTCCAGACCTCGGGCTGCGGCTGCAAGCACCTTTTCCAGGCTTAAAATCCTCTAGTTGAAAGAAAAATGAGAGAAAAGTAGTTAACCTTTAAAATACACTTCACATTTAGATGTTTCATGTGTCCTGGATGTTTTTTTTATTGGCTTATGTTTCTCTGCAGGGAGACGGTATAACAAAAATAATGGTCAGTGACAAATAAGTGTCCAGGATAAGGACAGGGGAAAATGTCTGTTTAAAAGACTTTTTGTATTCATGTTGGTTTCATGGTTTAAAAAAAAAAAATTATACTGTTTTTAAGAGAAAAGGTTTAAATGATTGACTTAAAAAATATCCTGTGGTGTAACCAACTAAAAGACATCTTAATTACATGTGAGTGTACACATCTGAATAATTTTCAAAAATGTTTTTAAAAAATATTTATTTCAAGTAAAATATAAATTTAAAAATATATTTTTTACAAATATGATGTAGTATTAATTCATAAAATCAAGTTTATGGGGGTTACATGACATGAAATTTACAGTTGAAGTCATTATAATGTATGCATGAATAACATTTATAATGTATTTTGTAATAAATTATTAGACCCAGACATAAAAAAGTCATAAAAATTCGATTTGCTAGAACTTTGATCAGAAGAAATCTTACATACAAAGACACTGTGACAGAAAATATGCTTGAGAAAATGCAAATCATTGTTGTGTTAAGAAATGTTAGTGTTGTTGTATTAGTCCACAGTACAAACCGACTGTGTGGCCTGTGTTCAGAGGTGGAAAAAGTTGGAAAATCTGTTGGGACATGTCAGACAGAGCCACTGATCTTTGGAGGTGCATGACAGTGGGCCTCTTGACGTCTCCCCCGTGAGTCTTTGAACCTCCTCGCGTCATGACACAAGAGTTCAAAGGCTCCTCTCCTTGCTCAATGTGCTCGTAAAAACCCAGATAGCGTGTGTAAATCTGGAGCAGAAGTGTCGCTGCGCTGGTTCCCTCTCTCTTGATTTATAGCCCCCAGTGCACCATGGACACTAGTTCTAACCCAGCCATGGCAGACTGCCCCCATAATGGCCAGCATGTAAAAATGCTTTTAGCTTTGTACATCCTGTGCATTCCTCTACTGCAGTTCTTCAAACTTCATAGGGGCTTGTTTTTTTGGGTTTCACATTGCCAGAAACTACCGAAGCTCAGAGATCCATGAGTAGTGAGGCACAGGAATATTGTTTAGCTAGACAAGAGACTACATGTTACACACTCGCTTAGAAAACACATGATCATGCTACAGTTAATGCTGTTTTGTTAATACAGTATGATGACTAAAAAGTGATTTGGGAGATTTTGCTGTGAATCCATGGGATATGATAAAAAAGAGAAAGTTTCCAAAAGGGTTCCTTAAAGATAATTTCAGTGAACAGTTACATTACAGGCACATTACAAAGAACCTTTTGTGCAATGGATTGGTTCCATAGATGGTAAAGGTTCTTCATGGAACCATAGATGTCAGCAAATAACTTTTATTTTTAAGAGTATATGCAAGTGGAAACTGGAAACCTAATTTAACCACCATTCTGAAGTCTAGATGTTGTGATTGGCAGATGTATCAAAGAGTTTGGTTGAAGTGAAACAGATCCATGAAGAGACTTCTGCAGGTCCATTTTCCAAGTCTATATCTTACTATACTATACTATATCTATTGATTTAATGAAATTAATATAAAAGGGTTTAAATTAATAGTTCACCCAGAAATGAAAACTGTCTTTACTCACCCTCATCATGTTATTCCAAATTTGCATGACTTGCGGTTTACTGTGGAACACAAAAGGAGATATTTTGAAGAATGCTGGTAACCAAACAGCTTCGGTTCCCATTGACTTCTATTCTTTTTTTTGTCCATACAGTGCAAGCTGATGGGAACAGAAACTTTTTGGATTTACTTACTTATTTTTTCCCAACTGGACTCATTTGATATCCCTGTGGAGCATTTCAAAGTACACTTTTGATCACTGTTGTGTTTTGTTGTCTGCTTTAGAAATGTTTGATCTTGCACAACAAATACAAGCCCAGTCGAGTTACTAGTCCCGTGAGGATGTTACTTTGTATAGTTAGCCGGACTTGATAAACCTTTTCAAATAATGCTAGACTCCCCAGACAATCGATTCAGCTCTGTATGATCCTTTTAAAAGGGATGAGTATGGTTGATCTGAGGGACATGTTCTCATGAGGACGAGACTGAGCAGGTGGCTGAGCAAGTGGCTGGTATGACAGACGTGTCCTATGATGTGATGTATGATTCCTCTATTCTCCCCTACACTAGTGTGGCCTCAGACATTCTGTAGACCTTGAAAAGAGAAGCCATTTGGTGGATTATCATGACAATGGAGCAGACCTTCCTGATGGGGACGAGAATGGAGCCAAAATGAGCTATGAGAGCAATTCTTCTAACTTGGGCTGTTTCTGTGCACTCACTGTTGTGATCATTATGTCCTGTTGTCTGGTCTTGATGTCTTGGAAACTGTATTGAATAAAGCAAAAGGAAATGCTTTGCTTGATTGTGTGCTTGGTTTAAAAAAAAAAGTAATGGGTTGTTTGTTATTCAGTCATGCTGGAGCTGATGGATTCAGTGAAGAAAACACTGTGATGTTGATCAATGAAGCGAAGACTGAACTAGACTATTTCAGTCCATAGTTTAAAGACAACAGCTGCTTTAAAGGAATGTTCCTGGTTCACTACAAGTTAAGCTCTCTTGACAACATCTGTGGCATGCTGTCGTTTACCACAGAAAATCATTTAGATTCATCCATCAGTTTGTACAAACAAGCAGTACTACGCTTACAATGAAAATCAAAGTCGAAGTATATCCTATTTAAACAAAAATGTGCAGCTCTTTGTAAGAGCACTTTGCAAGGTTATTTTACTTATATTTTTATGTAATGTTTTTATTTAATTGTTTTTGTTTAAATAATCTGTTGGCAGCCATATGCATCATGTGAATGTTAAACGGATTGCCGGCTTTATATGGTCAGCACAGGAGTTGGAAACATAGGATACAATTTTGTACAGTCTCATATTAATGCATATAATGTTTGCTGCTATACTTTCAAAACTGTGTGTATTTTTAGGTTTATTCTGGTGCAGTGCCTTGTAACATAGAGTTCCCTTATATGTGTTTCTCTAATTAAAAATGGTATCCGTTTGCAAAAACTGAGAAACGTCGAAACTGTTTTCTGTGGTAAACAACAGCATGTTACAGTTCTTTAGAACAGTTTTGCATTTATTGAACCAGGTAAATGTCAGTTGTGATGCAGAACAGTTGAATTTTAAGCACATCCATAATTAAAATATAGGCTAAACAGTAGTCAAGGATGAACCTTCTTATTGGGATATTAATCTAGATGAAGAATGTAACGTGAAGTAGTCACTTAAATTCAGGAAGACCGGTCAGACTGACCATTAGTTTCCAGACATGGTAAAAAAAAAAAATGACTCAAAGGAACAAAGTTCCCCTGAGTGGAGTAGAGGTTGGATGGGGTCCTCGCGTGAGGTTTGCTGATACCAGAGACACAGGATATCCTGTGGAGCAGGCTCTGGAATAGGAAGTGCCGCCACGCCACTGGCACCAGCGGAGGAAGCAGCTCTGAGGAGACGCCTGGGATCTTGGCAATCATTTTAGAGGTGTTAAGTACGCCAATGGCTTCTGTTTTAACAGAGACTTCCCATTTTTGGTGACAGTGAGTCGCCTTTCCTCTGGATGATCCTTTCCTCACATTTCATATTTGTGCGTGTGCTTGTGTATGAGTGATTTAATTAATCTGCAAGTTATTTATCTTGACCTAAAGACATGTTTGATTCATTTATTGATCGGTTGGTTTTTAAAAGGAGTGGATCAGTTGCATGACTGTGATTTTGTATGTGTTATGTTTGGCTTTTTAGACTTTTCCTGAACTGGACAAAGAAGTCAACCATAACTCCACTGCATCTCTAGTTGGCTCTTGGAAAACAGAGAAGCTGATTTAAGGCCCATGGTCTTGCTAAGGTTGTCGGCTCTGCAGTAAGACCAGCATAAACTGAAATTCCCATACTTAAAATTCCTCAGTTCACAATTTGTTTGTCACACTACACTTGCGACCTTGAGTAAGACTTTTATTGCCATCTGCTGCTTAGTCATCCTGACCTCCTGCTTTGACCCCTCTCTCTAGTGCTTTATCAGAGTCTGGACATTTACTCTTGCAGTTAGTAATAAACCAATATTATTTTTATTATGATTAATAATTGTTTTGCATGCTATGACCGATAACTGATAAATGGGCAATTAAAATATTATAAAAGTATATTTTGAGTAATAAATCAAAAATAAAACCATATAAAAAATAAAATCTATAGTTTAAAATTCAACAATGTAATTTAGGAATCACAACATTAAAATGTACATGAATAAAAACGGATAATTATTGTGATATTTGCTAAATCATAAATCAATGTTTGATAAAGATTATCAATCTAAAGATTACATTTAAAATAATCTCTAATATGTTGATTTGTCACAGCAGACTATTACCAAAGATTATGTATATGTATGTATACCCATATTACAATGAATGGGGGAAAAAGTGCAATGCACAGAATAAGAAATCCAGGCTTTTAATAAGTTAATAGTTGCTAATTGATAACGCAACATGCGCACTGGCAATATGCATTTTTCTTTAACCGTATTTTTGAATAAATAAAAAAACAGCCTTTTATGCAACAGTTTGTCTAATTTTGTTGCTGGTTTGAAGTATGTTATTTAAATGTGAGTTTGGCAAGCAGTTTTTGAAATCTGAGTATTTCTATATTAAAATAGATAGGAGTTAGACTTTCATGCCTGAAATAGCTGCCCGGAGGCGTTGCAAATATGGCCGCAGAGTGAATTGACTTCTTGAAATGCACTGTTACTCAACAGTCTGTGCTGCATTACGTCCACAAAGTATAGACTTGAAGGAGGACCGCAAGGGCTTAGAGTGCCATTTGGGACAGGACCCATGTCTGTATCTGCTCATAATCTCCCAAGTTACTCTGGGACACGCATAAAACATCAATGGGAACACATGAATCGGTTGGTAAGTTCAGCAAATTGCTAGGTACAACTTAAAGCTAAAACCAAAGACTGGTACAGATGGATCTGGATCAGATTAGACTATACTTGGCAGTATATTCTCAGATGATTAATGATAATCTGTATTTAGACGCAAGGCGCACTGGTCCCCTAAAACTGACGCTGATTTTCATGAACCAAGAGAATTCCAGTATAGTTACAGTAGAGGGGCAGAAAGCGCTCTCAACCGCAGCATGGAAAATCCTTCACTCTTCCCTCTAGTTTGGGAAGAGGGCCCTAATTTGGCTGCTTACCTTGGCACACCGATTCTAATGAAGTAAGCCCGGCTTGGAGTGTGTGGTCTGCAAAAGCACCTGTGTGTGTTCAGGCGTTTTATGTTTTATATTTATGTTCAGAAGATGTTGATGTCATTGTTTTGTTGTCTTTTTGTGCGTGCACATTGTCTCCGCTCATTTGTATTGTCGGCTGGGTTTAGCGTGTTTGACTGTGTGTTTGTGATTTGTGAGTGTATAACTGAATGATTTAGGAGGGTGTGTTAGATAGAGGAAGTGAGTGAGTGAGTGCGGGGTGGAGGAGAGCGGAGTATGTGTGGTCTGGATTGGCTTACGAGTCTCAGTCTAGTAAAATAAACACTCTAGTCTGCTAGCCCATGAGATTATGCTACATTTTTGATAGCCACAAAAAACCCAGCTGGAAGGGCTGCATCATTTCCTCGACCTCATTCTGGCATGGTATTATAAGTGTATGTCAGTGTGAGTGTGTAGCGATTTATATACTCTTTCTGTGTTGTTGAGAACAGAATCTTATAGGGTTTCTTAATGATAATGAACCAAACTGTTATTTAAAGTGTCAATACGTTATATACAAAGAGTGAACAAAGACCTCCTCTAAAGGGGAATAATCACTGAAGCTGTCAGTCGCTTCAGTACAGCGCTGAGTTCTGAATTCTTGCGAAACTCCCAAGTTAATTACAAAACAAAATCGTATTTACATTGTTGGTACACCTTGTTGGTAGTAATGACAGCATTCACAACAGTGCAGAACCCAGTCAGTGAACTTGTGTTTTGTGTAGCATGGAGACGTGCTGGAATGAGTACTAAAACCTGGTCCATCGTCCCAAAGTCAGTAGGGTTTTTGTTTTTTTAAATGAGTTTTTGGGTAAATGGCAGAAATAAGATCTGTGGTTAATACAAGCTTTTATTCTATGACAGATTTTTTTTGTCACAATTTTTGAAAAAGGCAGTTGCTAACAAGTGGCTATATGGGGCTACAGAAGTTGTCAGTGACATTAAACATCATCACACCGAACGGGAAAACTCATCTACTTGCTTGTCCGCTTTTACAGCCTTGTGGTATTTATAATTGCACTCTTGAAATCTATTCTAACTCAAACTTTCCAACTTTAGATTTTAAACAAAAACTGAACTTTAGATTTTGTATAAAGCCTGGAAGCTTTTAGTTGTGGTAACACTGAAGTCATGTGACCATGGTGTAGTTTGCTCACAGTCTTTTGCTTTTTACTTCAAAAAAAGTTGTCCATTTGTAAAGATTGTAAAGATGAACAAAATGTGCAAGAACCATACACTTTAGTTGGTCACAGAGCTTATGTTCTGCAGTAAACCAAAATCCTATTAGATTTTTGTCGAAGATACCAGAGTGATAGCAACTTAGATTATCCCTGCAGAACTGTATCCATCTTTTTTTCAATGTGGAAGTAAGCCATTTTCTTTAAATGTGCAAAACTTCCAGTTCATTAACCAAAAAAAAAAAAGATGAAGCGAAAAGAATAACAAATTGCAATAAATGGTAAAACTGTAAGTTTGTAAGTAAGATAATACACTAAAATAATATAAGACATGCCAGTTTGCTCTCTTCACAATCACGGCAGTCGTAATCGCAATTTCTTTCATTCTTTAATTGTGCATCTTTAGATTATTGCGATTTTTGCCTCACAATGGTCTCCCCCTGTTTGTATTCAGTATAAAGCTATAAGAGTGTTGATTTGCCAGTACATCTTGTTTATGTGTTTTGTGTATTCAATGATCAAATGGGCTTCTTTTCTGCAGGTTTTGTGCTGTTGTAAGCCCATCAATTCTTCCCCAGTAATTCAGTTTGACACGTCTGCTCCGTGCCTGCCAAATACCTGTATTCCCTACCCTTCTTCTCCATGTTTTTAATGTGTGATTGAAGACAGATGTGGCTCAACATCTGTACAGCGCTGTGTTTCTACAGCTGATAAATCGGTGAATCTGCCAGTGTTGAATGTCTCACAGTGAAATTTACTTCCCAATGTTCTCGTTCTGACCTGCAGCTGCACACGCTGTACCTGTGGACATCTCATGATCCTTTCGCCAGATACTGTTGTCAGAAGTCACCCACGGTTATTTAAGAATAGAAATGTGTTTCTGCACAGGATCCTGTTGGGATGATCAAAGGGATCTCCTTCTGTCCAGCCAATCAGTCAGTGTTAATCACATTTAAACCCTTTTTAATGATCACCACAATGTTAGCACAGCTATACAATGACCTCTGTTCATAATTTATTGGGTCAGGGTCCATCTGAAGCCGCCCTCTGTTCATTGGTTCAGAATCATATTGTGCAAGATCACGCACAGGCTTCAGAATCCCAACGGAAACACTTAAAACATGTTGTTTCTTTGTTGTTTTTGTACCCTGTGGATATGTCTGTTATGAATAGTAGTATTTTTACTTGGACACAAGTAATAAGCATAAAGATGAAACAAATATTAGAAATTATAATGCAGGGTAAGTAAAAAAATAAGCCCAAAGGGCATTAAAAATAAGTAGTAGAAGAAAAACAAATCATACCACTTTATCAGCAAAAAGATTTTAAAGAAGAAACTTGGAGAAAACAAGCGTGCTAGAAGAACCTATGCTATACACACTGAGAGGCCCCTAGACAAAACTAAACTACATTTGAGAGAAACAAATCACCCAAAAATGAACAATCTGTCGTCACATTCCAAATTCATATTCTGTTAATCTGTCTGTGGAACACAACAGGAGAATTCTGAAAAATCTTTACACAGCACTCTTTCACACAACAACAGTGACCTTTGGCTGTCAAGCGCAATAAAAAGCACCATAAAAGTGGTCCACTCCATATGACTCATGTGCTGTATTCCAATTCTGCTTGATTGCTTTGTGAGAACAGAATGAAATTTAAGTCATTATTTACTCTCAAATCAAATCATTCATACACATCATTATGCAGCTCTCAAAACAAATATGCCGTTTATGGTGCAGCTTATACATTAACACTATCAAACATAATTCATTCTCGTGTGTTTTGTGACCAAGCCTCATGGCGTGAAATCTGCACCATATTTAATTTGAGCGCTGCATAATCATTTGCATGAATGATTTGATTTGAGAGTGAAAAATGACTTTCAGTCTATTCATCACATAAAGCCATTATATAGCTTCAGAAGACAAATACAGTACATATGGACTATTTTAACGGCACTTTCATAGTTTTAGGAGCTCAACAGTACTTTTTCACTGTTGTTGTATGGAAAATCTTGTTTTGCTTTCATGTTTCAATGACATGGGGGTGAGTAATGAATAAACGGTGACAGAATTTTCATTTTTGAGAGGTGCAAATCTTAAAAAGGAACCCAACCCAGTAGACCAAAGTAGTTGTATTTTTAAGGATTTATGAACAGTTTTGCTCCTGTGCAAGATTTGAAATATTACATTCACCGTCAAGATGTTGTTTTGAAGCTGAAGTTTTAGTTTCTAAACTACCTAAAACCACACTAGAATATGCAGGAACCTGTTTTTGTCATGTTTTTATGTGACATTTGTTGGTTAACAAGAGTCATTGCATTGGTGTTCCTGTTGTCTCAAAGGTCTTCAAGGCTTCCTTCTTAAGACGTTCTTATCAATAAAGACCTGGACTTTAGCATTTAGACTGGATTCTGACTGAGTACTTACAAACAACTGAACAATGCTCCTGTCAACACCACCAGCAGGCACAGGCTGATCTATAATCTAGGAAATCTGGTTCCCTGGGCAGGGCAAGAGTCTCCAGTATTTAATCCCGCTGTAATCCTCACCTTCACGCAATGATAGCGCAAGTCTGAGAGAAGGATTGATTTTCCTAGAGGGGGACGGAAAGGAGGGGGAAAGACTGACGAAGGCCTCTCTATTTATGCTCATGGGCCCGTAGGGGGGAAGTTTAAATTTTTCATGGCACTGCTCGCTGCCCCACTTTTCTAGAGTTTTAAGAAATACAGCTCTGGCTAAAACGATGAGATTAGTCACGCCTCACTCTGAATGCTCAGGTTTTCTACACACTAACGAAACTCCTAAAATGAAACACAATCTGGCTGTGATTAGCTCTTGCAAAGGAAAGGTTTATGAGCTCTGATGAGTCATAGATCCTCGACAGAGCCAATAGCACTATTCAGACGGGATTATATTTCAAAACAACGCTTGAGGTGCTGATTTCATGTACTGATTCAGGTGGGATTGGAAACGCTGTCGTTTTTACTAAGATGGGAGTGCCTATTCCCTGGATGTGGGAATTATGCATGGTCATGTGATCTGGATGCAGTTGTCATGAAGCCAATTGAAATAAACAAGACTTATTCCTATTATGTGTGATATAATCTGAACGTTATGTATCTAAGGGAAGAAATAAATTAACACCTGACACTGCTACTACAGTAGCTGTTCTGAGCAGTCTGTATGTTTCCATTCAAGCTGTGAATTTAATGCATGAAAAAAATTAATGCAGTATCGAATAAAGAAGTATTTGCATCATGTATCCATAACTCCATGTTAGTTCTGTTAGTTCTTTTCAATGGTAAAATACTTTTGTTTTGTCCTAGTTTGCGCAAAGATAACTTTAGAACGTTGCTGTTTGATTGAGCTGCACAACTTATAAGCTTGAAACTGAACCAATGGCATGAGTTTAGGGCGAGGCCGCCTGATTGTTGCCGGGCAGAAAAAGAGACTTTATAAAGAAGAAACTCTTGCACATTCATGAATGAGGACTCTATGCTCACCACTACCTACATGTTTCTATTAAAATTTTAGTGCTACATGAACTGACAGAATCGTGTTCTCTCATAGCAAACAAACAACATTGACACAAAATTGCTCAGAACACACATCCTAACATGGTTTGTTAGAATAGAACAATATTTGGTCGAGATACAACTATTTGAAAATCTGGAATCTGAGGGTGCAAAAAAATCTAAATATTGAGAAAATCGTCTTTAAAGTTGTCCAAATGAAGTTCTTAGCAATGCATATTACTAATCAAAAATTAATTTTTGATAAATTTACGATAGGAAATTTACTAAATATCTTCATGGAACATGATCTTTACTTAATATCCTAATGATTTTTGGCATAAAAGAAAAATCTATAATTTTGACCCATGCAATATATTTTTGGCTATTGCTACAAATATACCAGTGCTACTTATGATTGGTTTTGTGGTCCATATATATATATATTCCAAAATGTGCACTCTCCTTATTTTTTCATATGACAGCAAAACAAGAACTATATGAACTGCCATTTTACCCTTAAATTTAGCAAAAGGTTAAAGTCCTTAAAGAAGGAGCACCAAGCAGCTATAACTAAAATTTTGGAGAAGCCACATTTATTTAGCGAAAATAAAAATAAAAAGTAGGTAATTTTTGCAGAGGTTGTTTGAGGAAAAGCAGACATGTTCAGTTTGGACTGTACATCTGTGTTACACAAATTTCCCTGACCTCCTCAGGGAAAACTAGTCCTCTCCAAATAAAGCTAATGAGTCAAAGATTTATTTTGTTTGCATAAACACAAACATGTGTAATTGTTATGTTACACTGAATGGAAATTCAGATTGATGAAAGATTGGAATAAATTATTTGTTACTATGGATTCTCTCAAGTTCACCTGCAGCACCAGGCTGTTTACCATCTTTTCTAAGATGTGGTTTCCTCCCCACTTAGAGACACACAGAACAGAGAGTACAGCCATAGAGCTCAGAAATGCAGTCTAGTACTCAAGCGAAAAAAAGTACCACGCTGCCTCAGAGCTCAGTCTCCAGAGGCTATTTCTGGGCAGAGAATCGATCTGCATGTAGTGGAGTCTGGGTAGCTGGTCGATAGCAGCCTATTAAAGAGATGTACCTGTTCAGGCTGGAGTGCCACTATATGCGGTCACTGGCTTGAGCCGCACTATCTTCTGGTATGTAGAAGAGCATGTGTGTGAGTCTTTCGTGATTTGTGCTTAGTATTAGTAGGAATTCAATACGGCTACTTACACAATTGTCAATTTATTATAGACCACTGAGGCACTTTACTGATGTGTAGGGACAGTCTTTCACACAAGTAAACAAAATGACAGAATTTAGAGTGTCTTATTAGAGTACCCTCTAGTATTTAGAGTCCAGTAACTTAGATGTAGTTTGTTCTGTTCGGAGCGTACATACTCTGCACTGTGTAAATTTGACTGTCACGTCATAGTGCTCTGATGGTGGATTGTTTAAGGTTGAGGTGTGGCCATGAGTAAAGGAACGCAAAAGGTGTGTTGACCTAAGCTGCTTTGGCACCACCCATATAGAAGACCAAATAGAGGGCCAAAGTTTTAAAGGGGATGTGTTACGTTTTGTTAAAATAATTCCTATCCCAGCTTAATATACACAGACAACCAGAGATAAACCATTTGTAGGCTCATCCTCATGCCGTTCCAAACCTCTAGGTTTTTCTTTCTTGTGCGGAACACATATTTTAAAGATCGTTAAGCTTCAGACAACATTGCAACCCATTGGCTTTCACTGTATGTACAGAAACATTCTTAGAAAATATCTTCTTTTGTGTTACAAAGAAGAAATATACAGGTTTTTGGAACAACTGGAGAGTAAGTAAATGATAACATACTTTAAATTTTTGGATGAACTGTCCCTTTAAAGCTTTGCTCAGAATATAGATTTTTTTACTATATGGATGCATTGGACAGATTCAGTGATCCATGCACACTAATGTTACACCTTCTTTTGAGCTTTCATGTGCTTTATTAACACAATGTTGTAAGATCTGAAGACAACACAGTGCTACTAGCCATCCCACAGCAGACAATTAATCAATAAACCAGCTTTCTGAAATACACAACGATCATCCAAAAGAGGGGTGGTTTGATCTTATCAGCATTCAGAGCACCTACAACACGCTTCCCGATTTCATACCAGATATATACATTCCCGCCTCCCTTGTGCATTGTGCTGTGAAGCATGCAGCTTGACTCTTTTTTTTACACTTTTAGAGACCTTCCGATATCCTGACATGTTCTCTCATTATGTATGACTGTATTGTATTGGTCGGCACCACTCCCTCCCCTCTTTACTGAAACACCTCGCCTGACCCGTTCCTTTAAAAGCAACTATTCAATCTTACGCCTCATTTATAAATCCGCCTCCCTTCCTAATACATCTTATGGCTGATATTTGGAGTAAGGGTTCAGACAAAAGCCTGACACAGGCCTATCCTACATCAGCTCCCGAACCCGTGGGGGAAACATGTGGCTGTGACACACACACTTCAGCAAGTACGGCCGTGTCTCGGGCTCAGGGGACTCCAGGACAGTTTGGTTTTTATCACTCGATTCCCATCAATCCTCAGCTCCCAAGGACGGAGTGTTCTGAGTGCAGGGGCTTCCCTCCAGGGATCGCCTGTTCCCGTGATTCATCCCCTCTCTCTCCTCTCATCTCGGCTAAAGCCAGAGCCATGTCGCGTTTAGTCACCCGCTTCGTCCTTGTTGGCCCGACTGCTGTTACTCACAACTTATTTTAGGCTACAGTTCTGGCTGCCATGGGAGGTGTGGCTTGGCCTTTACACTCAGATGACACAGGCGGTGCTCCCTGTCTTTAGACTTGTATGTTGGCTGGCGTGGAAATGGGACATTTTTTGGTGTGTCTGGATTGTCTTTCGTGCTCTCTGTCTGTTTATGTGGCAGATTTGTAACTAAATTTGTAATTTTGTAATTGATAAATACTTTCTGCAACTGAAAGTCAGTCATTCGTCAGCAAAATCCCCCTGAACAGTGTAAACATTGTGGCTCTGTAGCGCTCCCAAATCATTGTTCTGTTTGTTTGAGCATTCCGACCAGCCCACATAGCGCGAGTTTGGGGCGGGGCTATCTGTTTGACTTGACCAATGACAGACGACGTGATTGTTCAGGAAACCTGTTTGTAAACAATCATTAATTTTGCAGTTTCAGTTGTGTTAGTTCTTTTCAATGGTAAAATACTTTTGTTTTGTCCTAGTTTTAACAAATAGGTGATGCCCCTTTCAGATTGAAGCCCACACATCTCTGTTGTCTCCCCCGATCTCTTTTGTTCTTTACCCTGCTCTCTCTCTCAACAGACAGCTAATAAAGTGTCTGGCAACCTTTGGAGTATTAGCTATCAAAAAATGCAGTTTCTTTCTCAGTCGTATCAGAAATTGTGCCAGTGCTTCTGAAAAGACTCGGGTCAGTCAGGGAAACTGTGGTCTCATGACTCCAATGCCTCCCATGCATCTGTTCTGCTCTGCGGTCTTGCGTAATCGTTTATGTAATGACAGGTGTAAACAAATAGGTGATGCCCCTTTCAGATTGAAGCCCACACATCTCTGTTGTCTCCCCCGATCTCTTTTGTTCTTTACCCTGCTCTCTCTCTCAACAGACAGCTAATAAAGTGTCTGGCAACCGTTGGAATATTAGCTATCAAAAAATGCAGTTTCTTTCTCAGTCTTATCAGAAATTGTGCCAGTGCTTCTGAAAAGACTCGGGTCAGTCAGGGAAACTGTGGTCTCATTACTCCAATGCCTCTCATGCATCTGTTCTGCTCTGCGGTCTTGCGTAATCGTTTATGTAATGACAGGTGTCGTTTTAAACTGCGTAGTTGCATAGCAGTTAATTCCTGGAAAGCAATTTCTGTTCAACAACACTGTCATCATGTAATTCGAAAAACACGACAGATGCGATTAAACGACAGCTCTGACTAGAAAGCAGATTACCTATGGGTAAAAAATAAACCCAATCAACCAAGTATGACATCTATACAGTAATGAAAGCCACAAGCGTGTCAACAACATAATGACCTCAAAAGCAATAGGAAAAAGTGAGAAACTATATTTTAATCATAAGAAAAACAAAGCCTATAATTTAGGATTATTACGTTCTTTTAATGACATTTATTTAATGAAAATAAGAAGTACTTTTTACTCCAATGCTCATTACCTTAATGTGAAAAAAAAGTCTGAGATCACTTATAAAAATTAAATTTAATGTTAAAAAAATCAATATAGTATTTTATACCCAACTGTATTATTTCAATTGATCCTGGCTGTGAAAATTCATCTAAAGTCTTTTTTTTGTGTGATTTACTGTTTTCTACATAAAATCATCCTTCATAAGGTAAAGAACATTCTCCAAAGATCAATATTGACTGAGTAAGTCCATGTCAAAGATTGAAATCATAGTGAAAGTAATGGTTGAAATTAGAAGTACTTTTTACTCCAATGCTCATTACCTTAATGTGAAAAAAAAGTCTGAGATCACTTATAAAAATTCAATTTAATGTTAAAAAAATCAATATAGTATTTTATACCCAACTGTATTATTTCAATTGATCCTGGCTGTGAAAATTCATCTAAAGTCTTTTTTTTTGTGTGATTTACTGTTTTCTACATAAAATCATCCTTCA
>NW_015505228.1:648679-747826 GCF_001515645.1 Sinocyclocheilus grahami
ATGCATGCACTACCTTTCACTGTCACATTTTTCTTGCTAAACGTTCAAACAAAATAAGCATGAGCACATGATGAGACAGGAATTGTCAGAGTAAGAAAAATCGCACTCTTCCATCTCTCCTCCTATATATCAGATGTGTAGCTGCAATCCCCCTGATGAGTTTGACCTCTAAAATAAGCTTCAGTAATCCATGAATCAAGACCTTCAAACTGTGAGAAACACGTGACTCTTTGTTGTCACTTCCTTTAGAAATCACAAAGCCCGTCACAAGATGACAAGAGATTATTTTAAGTGACTTCACTGGAGTATTCTTTGTCAGGAGCAGGAACCTTTGAAGTCCATGAATGAAATATTTAGTAATGCATCTAATGTTTAATAAATGTGCCATAGATTGACACTGAGGGCGGTGGGAAAAGGGTAGGTGATGTTATTTTTAGCCTTTAATTTGATTTATTTTTACCTTACAATATTCTCATGCCAATAATTTATATTTTGAGTTATTTTTCACATTAATGTTTTTGAAAAAAGTAGATTTACTGCAGTTCTTATTGAAAGCTCAGTTATTTCCACCACTGAAATTCAAATGACGAATAAGCAAAGAATAAAATTGTGCAAAACATTTAAGTAAAAATAAGGAAAAGATCACAACATATAGCAGTTTTGAATACATTTACACACTTTATTGTAATATCATGAGCGATACTGAATTGATTTGTTAGGTTTGATTTTTATATGGCAGTGTCGTTATGCTTGTCAATCTTATGTGTCATATGCTACTTCCCTTTTCAGTCAAAGCCTCTTCCTGAAAGAATAAAAAATGAAATATCTATGTCAGTTTCAATTAGTGTAGGTGTCTGGAGCAGAGAGAATATCCTCTCGTTTCTGTACTCGGGGCCCTAAACCTCTAAATCCTGTTCTCTTTTTCTCTTTCAGATGTTTCTCTCTGGTGTGGTGCTGTTCCTCTGGCTGTCTGAAGAGATTTAAGACGGAGAAATCCAGCAGCAGGTAACTCTACTCAGTCATTAAGGCTGTTTTATTTGGCCTCTTCTTAAAGGATACAACAGCAGGAGAAATGCAGAATAAATGAGGTAGGCGTCAAAAAAAGAGCACAGAAAATGGATGCATGTCATATTTTATTTCCATGTAGCTTCTAATCAGATTGTAGCATCTTAAAGAGCGTTTCGAACGCCAACCAGGATATGAGCTTCATGTGGAGCCTGTTTCCCTCCTCCAAAATCCATCACAATAAATCACATCACTCTTACCACACAGCACAGCTCTGTTAGCACAGATGCAGAACGCTAAAATGGATACAAGTCTTCCTAAAACTGAACTAAGATGGCTTTAGACGTAGAATTGGGTATGGATGGTTGAGACGTGTCCCTGCCAAGTAAAAAAAATACCAATATTTAAAGTGACCACAGTTGTGTTTGAATGCAGTGCAAGTATTGAACAGTTATAAAAATGCAAAGTGATTTTGTGCTTTGTTTATGCTTGATGCCAAGAAGCTTTTGTGCAGTTTTTCACTTTGTAAATTATTGGCTCAGGGTTTCTGCAAGTCTTAAAAAGTCTTAATTCACCCTTCCACAGACCTAAAAAGGTTTGAAATCAGAGCAGAATGTCTGAAATTCATAAAGTCATGGCATTAAATGCTACATGCACTGCAAATAATAATGTCTTCCTCAGTATTTTTGTTTTGTTCTCCAATACAAGTATCTAAACATCCTTAAATCAAGATACATTTACAGAAATGTTCTCTTAGATGTTTTTTTGAAAGCATAAACTTTCTTAGTTGTTCAATTTCTGTCAGTGGGGTATGAAAATGTGTTTTCTCTTTGAATGAAGTTGATTATCCTGAGCCCATGGGCAGATATATGTTCATGTTTTAATGATAAACTTACTTAATTTTGATCAACTTCTCATAAAACAAGACTTCTTGTTTTAGGACATTTTGCTTCTCAAGTAAATGTATCTGGATTTTTAAAGAATTTTTATCTTCTTCACTAGAAAACAAGACAAAAATACTGAGAAAGAACTTTGTTTCTGCAGCGTGATCAGAAAGTACAGTAAAGGTTATTTCTATATTATATTGGTTGGGAGCAGAGATATTTAAGCCTTAAAGATTTTTTTTTTTTACATAATATATTCCATTCAATTTATTCCTTACATTTTCTTTACAGACATAAAGATAGATATAAAATGGTATGTACAAGACTGGCAATACAAATGTCATAAAATGTCTTAAAAATCTTAAATGTATCTTCGTAAAAACCTGTAGAAATCCTGTGACTAAACTATAAGGAAACAGCAGCAAGTTGTTTGCAGCCTTTTTAGTTCATGTTTGTAGGCTCACGATGTTGATTAAACGTACTTTCTTTCTCGAGTTAAACACAAAATATATATTTTTTTAAATATTACTCCCGTATTTATTTATTTATTTATTTTCCCCATACAATGACAGTCAGTTGTGTCCAGTGTTGTTTTGGTCCCCATTGACTTTCAATGTATGGATAAAAACAGTTCTCGTGTTCTGCAGAAGAAAGAAAGTCTCAGAGGTTTGAACTGACTATCACTTTAACTTTTTAATTGCACTTCACTATACTTATGTTTCCAAGAAGGATTTATGAATGCATCATATTTTTAGTTACTCCTAGTTCTCTCAACACATCTCCGGTGCAATTCACAAGCCATTTAATTAGTTCTCGATAACAAAAAGCAAACCAGATTCACATCAAAAGGAGCGTAATGACCCCACAATGCCTTGTCAGCTCCTAAAAAACATCGCAAATTATTCATTGTCTCTTTCGCTCATTAGCATGTAGTTTACATCCTTTATAAGAAAGGAAAACATGTGGTTTCTCATCTCAGAGCGGTTCCCCGCGCGGATCTACAGAGGATCTACACTTCAATGTTATCTTCTCTACTTCCTCCTCGTTCCCACTGGGACTCTCGTCCTCGCTTTGAAGTAGCTGCACTTGAAAAAGACATCTCATGCACGCTGAGAGGAGTAATATGAAAAAACGTAGAGAGACTTGTTGTCGTTGCTCAAAATCAAGCGAGTGCCGTTATGAGAAAAGCTTCTAAGACTAAGCGATGCCAGGAGAACCGCACGCCGTCCGTGCAATGCGGCACGCTGACTGTCTCTTCCGGCCCACTCGAAATAGCGAGACCTCCCTCCTCATTTGGTTGTGAAAACATCGCTCATTCTTGTCAGTGTGTGTCCTTTCATGCATACGATCTGGCAAACAAGTGGATCTCTCCCCCTATAGCTTGTTTGCATGTATAGTAAACGCTTTAATGTGCACCCGCTCTGCTCGGTTGCTGCTGGCTTCTTTAAACCAGCCTATTTTAGTTGTGATATTCGTTTGATGTTAATTGAAGCCGAGGGTAATGACAGCGCTGGCAGGCACACTTGTTCTACTTTGAGCCCAGAATCAAAAAGCAGGCTGCAGCTTTCTGCCATTTTCAGTATCTGACACGAGCGATCGTTTTCTATCAGACACCAGGGATTTCATCGGGGATAATATGATGATGCTATGGGCTGTCGTAATGAAGGATTGTGTGATGGAGGCTTGTTTTGGCACGTAATAGCTGGCTGACATAAATTTACACTTTTAAGAAAAATGGTTCTAAACAGTACCAGAAAAGGGTTCTTCGGCTTGTAACAATAGTAGAACCCCTTTTTAGTGCTAACTAGAACCTTTTTAATAGGGTTCCGTATAGAACCATGATTTGAAAATACTATATAGGACCTTATTGGCAGTGTTGGGGGTAACGCATTACAAGTAATGCAAGTTACGTAATCAGATTACTTTTTTCAAGTAACTAGTAAAGTAACGCATTTCTTTTTAATTTACAAGATCATATCTGAGTTACTTTTTTTCCCCAATTTATTGATTGAAAGTGAAAGTGACGTGACATGTGGCCAAGTATGGTGACCCATACTAGGAATTAGTGCTCTGCATTTATCCCATCCAAAGTGCACACACACAGCAGTGAACACACACACACAGAATGTGAATATCATTAATATTAGTATTATTTGTATACATTATTTATTAATATTATTTTTTACCCCTCTATCTGCCTGGTCTTATAATATCTTGAAGTGTCTATTAGGGTTTTACATAAAATCAACAACAATGTGTCAATTAGGTACTTTTTTTGATGACATGAAATTGTAGCAAAAATGACAGTGTTCTAACAACAGTTAATAGCAGAATACATTAATGAGTGACAATGGGCATTGAACATAAATAAATGCTTAAAGAAATCAAACAAAACAAAATAAAATAGTGTATTGAAGACCAAGCTCCAGTGAATTATCTTCACAATTCTCTATAATACCTCTAAGTTCATCATTATCTGTATTTTGGTGTGATCGAATGGCAGTTTCTCTCTGCAGATGATGAGGTTGTAGCATCTGAAAAGCACAATTGAGTTTAGATATACAATGTGTCTCCTTTCATTTGTTTATGTGAAAACAAATGTTTATGAAGGCCAAAAGTAGTATGTGAGCACTTCACAATATTAAAAGGAAAAGTAAAGTCAAGGGATAGCTTGGCATGTTTATGCATAAACCCTAGTAATAAAAAATATCTAACAAAATTGACCAAAAATGTAATATCTTTGTTACTTACTTAGTGAAAAAGAGGAGAGTATCCTTAACTGAATAGAGCTGGTCACACTTGGATGTTCTCTTAAACTAAAAAGAGAAAAGACATAGGAAACCAATTAGCATTTGAAATTCATAATTTATAGACATTTTAAGAAAGAAATCATTTACCTGTTGTGAGTGTGTTGACAGTCTGTGTATTTGGATGGCTGAGCTCCAGAAAATCAGTAATGAGCCATCTTAGAGTGTAGCCTCGATTAGGGTTTTACAGTAAAACAACAACAATAACCACAACAGCAGCATGTTGTGTGAATTATGTCAGTGCTCTTAACAACAGTTATTACCTTAATACATTAATGAATGACAAATGACATTGAACATGAATAAATACATAAAGAAGTAAAACACAAAATAAGAACAAAAAATAGATGTGATGAAGACCAACTTTCAGTGAAACAATCATAATCCAATCAATATGATGCCTTAAAGTCCATCATTTTGGTGTGATTATGTAGCGGTTTTTCTCTGCAGATGTTGAGGTTGTGGGATGTGATACATCTGAAATACACAATTGAGTTTAGAGTTATAGTGTGTCCATGTGTTTATGTAAAAACAATTATGTTTATGAAGGCCAAAAGCACAAATTTACAGTTTGTGAGCCCTTCACAATCTTTAAAAGAAAAAAGATTTTCATGGGATAGTTTTAATATTTTTTGTGACTGGGTATGTTTATACATAAACCCAAGTAATAATGAAAAAAATCGAACAATATGAATTATAAATTCATTGTCTCTTTTACTTGGAGAAGTTTCCACAGCTTAGCAGAGCTGCACGCACTTATATGTGGCCTAAAAAAAGAGATAAGAACATGTTTGTTTGGAAACCAGTTACATTTTTAAAGTTACATTTGTATTTAAATTTTAAGAATGAAAACATTTACCTGTTGAGAGTGTGTTGGCAGTCTGTGTAGTTGGATTTTCTGAACTCCAGAAAATCAGTAATGAGGAGCTTTGTCAGTTACAGATTCAAAAAAACAAAAGGGCGGGAAAAAAGAACTCTAAACTCTATAGCATGAAAGCTATGGTTCTAAATAAAACCATTACTGCATGTAAAGAACCTTTAAAGAACCATCTTTTTTTAGAGTGTAGGAAGCTCACTCTGTGATGCGTGTTCTGCGATTTGTAGGGATTGTTGCAGGGATTGATATGGTGTTTTATTGTTTTGTGGTTGCGGTCGACATTCATTGGAGTCGTAATACTTGGTCAAGCCTTGATGATAGTTATACCGGTCTTCAGTATGATAAGCAGGCAAGCTATGTACAGTGTTTAACCATGTATTTAGTCATATTTACAGTTTTTGTCTTGTTTTTTTTTTTATGCAATTCATCGCATCCAAAATAAAAGTTTTTGTTTACATAATATATGAGTGTGTACTGTGTATATTTATTATGTATATATAAATACACACGTTTATATTTAAGAAAAATATGTTGTTTTTATATTAAATATATTTATATATAATATAAATTATATGAATATAAATATATACATGTAAATATGTGTAAATATTTTGAAAATATACCGTATGTGTGTGTATTTATTTATACATAATAAATATACACAGAACACACATATATTATGTAAACAAAAACTTTTATTTTGGATGCGATTAATCGTTTGACAGCACTAATGTATGTAGGGATTGTTGCATTTATACGGTTTGGGAACTGAATTTATGGTTAACAAGACGTGATATGGTGTTTTATTGTTTTGTGGTTGCGGTCGACATTCATTGGAGTCGTAATACTTGGTCAAGCCTTGATGATAGTTATACCGGTCTTCAGTATGATAAGCAGGCAAGCTATGTACAGTGTTTAACCATGTATTTAGTCATATTTACAGTTTTTGTCTTGTTTTTTTTTGATGCAATTCATCGCATCCAAAATAAAAGTTTTTGTTTACATAATATATGAGTGTGTACTGTGTATATTTATTATGTATATATAAATACACACGTTTATATTTAAGAAAAATATGTTGTTTGTTATTGACATGTGATTTTGATTTTATACAACAGTTCAATAAAGAATAATTTACTATCAAGAGACTTACATTTTAGACAGCATATTGGCTGTTGCTGCGTCTATTTTTTGTAAATATTATAAATAATTTAATATCCTCTTGGTGTCATAATATTTAAAATAGTTTTAAAGAGTGGTATTTCAACCCATGTATGCTTATGTGTTTGACATGAGTGCATCAAATCAATATTAAAATGAAGGAAAATGTATCTATTTTTGGCTGTTTGTTGTATTGCTTTTTTGTATTTTTCTATTTGCTTTATTTTGCAAAGAAAAGTAACAGACCAACTGGCAAGTCAAAGCTCATCTATATCAATATTTAGTGTTTGAAAATGTGTTACTTTTTGGATTCTGCTAAAGTCTTTAGGGCACGTGGAATATTGTGCATTTTTCCTCTCAAATTCTCTCAAAACAGCCGTGTTTGTCATCCAGATATCTTCTAAAGCGTGAAAGGGTTAAGATTTGTAGACTTGGTTTATGAGGCGGCATGCTGTTTGCGCCAAAGCCATCGGAGGGGGTTTGGTTATTGCTGGTAATAGCATCATTAGGGGGAGAAGCGTTCCAAACCATATTAAAGCCTTATAGCTGTATCAGTCATGTGAAATGATATGCCTTTGTTACGCCAGACTCAGCCCACCGTTTCATCTACCTAACCCAGAGATATGGCTTTCATTGCTATTGGGCCCGCTGCTGTGATAGATGATGCTGTTTCTTGTGCCAACGGAGGCGTACAGCTCTGCTTTTCACTTGTTTTTAATTAGCTTTCCAATGCTAATCAGGATGACTTTATTGAGTCCATCCTCACTTAAGATAATTTTCCCCGGTCTCATCTCAAAAACAGATTGATAAAAAGAAGAATTTTCACTCAGGCACTTCAGCGCTCGCAGTACAATCTGTTTCCTGTGTAATTTTGAGATAAGGTGAAACAGTTCGACCCTCCATGCTGAAACTCTGCACGTCGGTGCCCTTTAGTGTGGTTTCGGCGAGATGGTGTGAGAAGATATTCCTCCGTCTCTCTCTCTCTCTGCTGAAGGGAGGAGGGAGGTGAGGTATGCACAAGGGGAAAGAGTTCCTCTCTCCTCAGTTAGGGTCATGTGAGCCGCTTGACGGATAAGCCTCGGTGCGGCGGGCAGAAAGCGCTAGAGGCGCAGTGCTGATTAAAACTCAGACTGCTATCTATCATCTGCCTTCCCCCACTCTGCCCTGGCCCCTTCCACCCTCCTCCAGCGCCGTCTTCCTCGTATTATTCTCTGGTGTGGGCGCCACGAAACAGATGGGTTTCCCAGAATCCAATATCGTTCGGTGGGGTAAAAGCCATTTGCATGAGCCCATCACCCTCCAACAGAAGACACCCTTATTCCTTACAGTGTGAGTAGACATCTGTGTCATGTATCTCTCTCTCTTTCTCTTTCTTTTCTATCCCTCTCTCTTTCGCAGACCAACGTCCTCATTTCTCTCTGCCAGTCCTCTTATCTTTTCATGGTGGCTTTTCTCTCACTGAAGATTTCACTGAGGTTCTGAGACCATCTTTTCTTTTCTTTTTCTCTATCTTTCTGTTGTTTATGATTCTGTATGCAAAAATAGTTTTTTTTTGGCATGATACACAGTGTTTACATGGCCAAGGAATTCATAAACATTGCACACACATTAAAGGAATATTAAAGGGCTTGTTTAGCTAAAATTGAAAATTCCGCCATCATTTATTCACCCTCATATTGTTCTAAACCTGCGTGAATTTGTTTCCACATAGACTATTGAAGGAGATGTTCATGACATTCTTTTTCATATATTGACAGTGAATGGTGACCAAGGGCTCACAAGCTCCAAAAACAATTTATTTGCTGTTCCAAGTCTTCATTTCACAGCTTTTTGTGAGGAAAAGACTGAAATTTTATTGAAAAAGTCATTATTTAGTGATAGTCTTCCCCTTTGCTATAACTCTCAAATCTTATGCATGCAGTTTCAAAATGTGCACATTTAAATTTCATGTTACAAGATGCAATGGAAGAAATGACAC
Organism: Sinocyclocheilus grahami; assembly: GCF_001515645.1. NCBI lineage: Eukaryota > Metazoa > Chordata > Actinopteri > Cypriniformes > Cyprinidae > Sinocyclocheilus > Sinocyclocheilus grahami. Next base: position 657,392 of record NW_015505228.1, read on the forward strand.
TTGGCATCATTAAACCTGGTATTACATGTCTTAGCATTTTTGTAAATACACCACCGCTCTAAAGTTTAACAGATTTTTTTTTTATTAAAATTAATATTTTTAACATTTTAAAATTAAAATGTTGCAAAATATTTCTGTTTCAAATAAATAATATTCTGTTACACTTTCTGTTCATCAAAGAATCCTGAAAAAAAAAATCACAAAAAATGACACTTGGCATCATTAAACCTGGTATTACATGTCTTAGCATTTTTGTAAATACACCACCGCTCTAAAGTTTAACAGATTTGTTTTTTAATTAAAATTAATATTTTTAACATTTTAAAATTAAAATGTTGCAAAATATTTCTGTTTCAAATAAATAATATTCTGTTACACTTTCTGTTCATCAAAGAATCCTGAAAAAAAAAATCACAATATCCACAAAAAGCAGCACAAATATTTTCAGCATTGATTTAATTAATTTTTTCTTGAGCAGCACATCAGCGTTATAGAATGTGACACTGAAGACTGGGATAATGGAAAATTCACCTTTGTCATCACAGAAATAAATTACAGTTTATTAAAATACAAAACTGTTTTTCAGATTGTGACAATATTACAGTTTTACTGTATTTTTAGCAATTTAATGCAGCCTTGGTGATCATAAGAAAGTTCTTTCAAATCTTAATTATCCCAAACCTTTGAATATTAGTACACACATGTGAATGAGTGTCTTCGGCAAAAACAAAACCTTTGTATGACTTCAGAAATGCTTTTGTTACCATTTTATCACCAGTCTCAGCATTCTGATATTCAACATTCTCTGTTTTTGGAAGAAACATAAGCCTTTCGAATGACATGAGGGTAAGTAAATGATGACCAAATGTTCTTTTTTTTGTGTGTGAACTATAAGATATTTTGAATTGCAGAATGTTTATTTGTAAATAAATTCCTTTTTCTCAATGTGCACCCATTTTTCATCTCTGTGCAAGGACTGCAGGTCATGTTCAGCTTGCTCTTGTTTGTTCCACTGGCTCATTTCATGCAGCATGGTTTGCACTTTCTGGGGATTTATCTAGATAGAAGGAGGCACTTCAGTGGATTAGATTCATTTTAGGTTGACATTTTTCTGCCGGTTTGCAAAATGAGGAAGGTGATAATTTGTGTAGTTGGGGCATGAGGTCAAGAATTTGGTTTCTGCCTTATTTTGTGTGCAATAAGAGCTCAGCATGCCTCCTTGTAGCCAGTTTCCCTCTCTCTCTCTCATTTTCTGTGTCCTGGCGGCCTGATTTTCAAGCCCCTCAGTAATAGGATTATGTGTGCCATGGCTGACTTTGTAAGAAGAGAAAAAGCAAAAAAGAGATGTCAACACACAGTGTTCTTGATGGACACAAATGGAAAGACCTTTAAAAAAGATCACCTAGTAACAAGAGGACACGCTTGGGTTTCTAGGAAACAGTCTAGGTGGGAGATCACAGGAAAATGGGCCTAAGAGACAGAAACAATGTGTAAAGACAAAAGTTTTGGTTACCATAGAAGCACAGGGCTCACAAAATTTCTAAATCGCTGGTAGCACTTCGGGCAGACATTCTTCAGATTTTGGTAGCCCAAAATGAATTTAAGTAGCCCGAATAAAAACATTGGCTGAACTTCACTGCGGACAAATCAGCATGATTAAAAACTTCAGTGATTGCTTTTTTTCAAGAGTCAAGAGAGTAGGGGTGCAACAGATCACAAAACCAACGGCTCGGATCATATTGCATTATCATATCAGATTTTGAGTAACAGATCGGATCATTTTGCAGATGAGCAAAAAATATATGGTTCTTTATTATTTAAATAACAGAATCCTTCTTTGATACCACAGCAAAAACTAGTAGCATATAGGGATGTAACGATTCACTCAACACACGATGCGATACGATTCACGATACTGATTTCACAATACAATTTTTCTTTTCAACAAAATGAGATTTAAGACGAATTATAAATGAAAAGGTGTCCTTTTATTATTTCTCCAACAAAATGCTGCACATTTCTTTGTGAAATTGAAATATGTCAAATAATAAAACTAACTTAAAATTTTAAAACAAATCCAAAATCAAATAATTAAATAATAATACAAATAAAATAAATCTCTTCATATAAACAAGCTTTGGCTGTGATTTTTCCATTTTAAATCAGAGGCAACCACTGCATTTTAATCACGATCCAAACAAAGATGCTAAATACATGTTATTTATAATGCAATTAGATTGTATAATTTCGAAATTTGAAGCAAAAACAGATTGGTCTGACTTTAGCTTTGTAAATGAGATGCAAATGTCACTCTCTGACAGCAGGTGGCGCTTATGGAACAGCCCATATTTATAGGCTGCTGCCCCTTTAAGACCGAATGCACGGATCCAATATAATGATGCACTTGAGATTTCTTTCTCCACTGTTTACGTTCACTTAAGACATAACCCACTGTGTTTACAAGAATACTTGCCGAGAACGTTATTTTGAGATAATTGTGTGTATGTGTTCATTCAGATGCAAGGATATGCTAAAGAGGAATCGATTATGTGTACGCGCACTGTCTGAAACGCGGCTCTCTGTGTGCGCTTTGAATGAGTGCGCGCCGCTCCGAATGCGCGTGAATGGTTTAAAACACTTGAATGTTTAAATCGGCAAGACTTAGAAGCACGTGCAAAAAATCAGCTATGATCCGTTTTACCCCTACAAGCTACTGAACAACTCAAATCAAGGAAGGAATTTTATATCACTGTTCAAGATAGCCCATCGGGCGGTAATACATTTTGGTAGCGATTTTGCGAGCCCTGCTGATGATTTCTTTCTTCTGTTGAACACATAATACGATTTTTTGAAGAATGTTGATAACCAGACAGCTGCAGCTAGCTGTTTACTTTCATAGTATTGTTTTCATACTATAGAAGTCATTGGCCAGTGGCAACTGTTTGGTTACCAACATTCTTCAAAATATCTTCTTTTGTGTTCAACACAGGAAAAAAAACCGTCAAAAATGAAAAGAAAAAAAATAACCACTTGAGGATGGGTAAATCATGAACGGCTCGGATCATATTGCATTATCATATCAGATTTTGAGTAACAGATCGGATCATTTTGCAGATGAGCAAAAAATATATGGTTCTTTATTATTTAAATAACAGAATACTTCTTTGATACCACAGCAAAAACTAGTAGCATATAGGGATGTAACGATTCACTCAACACACGATGCGATACGATTCACGATACTGATTTCACAATACAATTTTTCTTTTCAACAAAATGAGATTTAAGACGAATTATAAATGAAAAGGTGTCGTCTTATTATTTCTCCAACAAAATGCTGCACATTTCTTTGTGAAATTGAAATATGTCAAATAATAAAACTAACTTAAAATTTTAAAACAAATCCAAAATCAAATAATTAAATAGTAATACAAATAAAATAAATCTCTTCATATAAAAAAGCTTTGGCTGTGATTTTTCCATTTTAAATCAGAGGCAACCACTGCATTTTAATCACGATCCAAACAAAGATGCTAAATACATGTTATTTATAATGCAATTAGATTGTATAATTTCGAAATTTGAAGCAAAAACAGATTGGTCTGACTTTAGCTTTGTAAATGAGATGCAAATGTCACTCTCTGACAGCAGGTGGCGCTTATGGAACAGCAGGTGTTTAACACTAGAACCGCCAGGGGTCGCTGTATACCTAAAACTGCCAGCGGGTAAATTTTACCCACACACATGAAAGCTGTTTCTGAATGGCTAAAGAACATATTATTTCACTGTATTATGCTACTGTCTTCACAAAGAAGTGTCCAGAGTCATGAAATGATTATGTCTAGTCATCAACTATATTTTTGTCCTGTTGTTTTATGTTCAAAACTTTTTTTATGCAGGCTACACTAGTCACTTTTCATAACGGTCAATATTAAGCTAAACAAGCCTGCACTGACAACGAGAATTAGAAGGAAGTAAATACATATTTAGGTGGTGTAACAGGCTATTATACAGTGGGGCAAAAAAGTATAATGAGCAATAATAATTCACCACATTGCATAGGATGATGCGATGACAAATTCAAGCGCACAGCTTCACCTAATTAATTATTCATTTGTTTAGTTACATAATTTATAATTTGAATTATACAAGAAGAACGCCAGTAAACTTCGAGTAATTAAAAAAAAAGGTTTTATTCATTAGCCTACATCAGATCGGATTTTTTTTCTTCAGGAAACAGGCAGACTAGAATAAATAGCAACACAGAAGTGAACAATAAACGATAGAAATGGCAAAACAAAAATTAAATAATTAATCCAAATTTTGAACAATTATGAGTAACATTAGGATAAAACGTCTAAATATGATACATTGATCGCCATCAGATGCTGAGCCGACAGGATGCTTTACTTATCTCTCCCCACCATCAGACTCTCCATCGCTCATGGCATTTAGTGCTTCTTATAACTCTTCAGCATTCATAAATCGCCGTCTTTTACTCATTTTTTCTTTATTTATGAAACTGATAACCGCTAATTCAGTGAGTGAAAGGTGTTGCCTAGCAATGTACGATGTTAAAGCATAAGCAGCATGAAATTGACAGCGCGAACATACAGGCATTTTATAGCTGGTAAATTTGACCCGCGGGTCGCTTATAGGTATAAATGCCCCGTTTTTTGGTCTGGTTTTATCTAAACAGTTTTTAACAACAGGGGATTGTAAATCACACAATTTTAGTAAAAGTCAGTGACTGGGAGACTTGAATGTTTTATTAAAAATATTTTATGTACGTTTTAAAAACAGCCACGGGTAAAATTTACCCCTTGGCGGTTCTAGTGTTAAAGGCTGCTGCCCCTTTAAGACCGAATGCACGGATTCAATATAATGATGCACTTGAGATTTCTTTCTCCACTGTTTACGTTCACTTAAGACATAAACGACTGTGTTTACGAGAATACTTGCCGAGACAGTTATTTTGAGATAATTTTGTGTGTATGTGTTCATTCAGATGCAAGGATACGCGAAAGAGGAATCAATTCTGTGTTCGTGCATTCTCAAATGCAGCTCTCAAGTGCGCACAGCTCCGAATGCGCGTGAATGGTTTAAAACACTTGAATGTTTAAATTGGCAAAACTTAGAAACACGTGCAAAAAATCAGCTATGATCCGTTTTACCCCTACAAGCTACTGAACAACTCAAATCAAGGAAGGAATTTTATATCACTGTTCAAGATAGCCCGTCGGGCGGTGATACATTTTGGTAGTCCGATTGGAAAACACAATACCCCCGGGACGTTGGGCTAGTGATTTTTCGAGCCCTGAAGCATGTACTCAGTTTACATCCTCAATGGCCTGCAGTAGGCTACATATCATCACATTCACCCATTAAGTTAAGCATGTATAGTCTCTTTCTCTCTCACTTCCTTTGATCTAAACAAACATTTATAATTAGGCTCTATCTGATACTACAATGTATGTTCCAATGACCATAACAAAAAAATGGAAATGAGTGTATTTTCTTTCCATTATCCTTTGTATGATTTTGTCCTGTCTAATCCATCACTTCTCTCTGTCTTAAATAATGGACCTATATACTTTCTCCTGAAACATGCAACCATCTATTACATTAAACAGAAATTTTGTATTAGTTGCATCAGTTTAAAGTTTATGTCTTCATTATAGGATATATAGACCTTCATTCCTCTGGTAAATATGGACCGTAACAATAGGAGCTTTGGAATTTGGGACACATTCTTATCTTTAATGGATGCTATTAATCTAACTGACCAACCGCAGATAAAACACACACACACCATCCTGCCGGTAACCTTTTCTCAAAAACCAGGTGTGTGTGTGTGTGTGTGTGTGTGTGTGTGTGTGTTTCTGCTTGTGTGTAGATGCTTCATTTCATAAAAGTAGAATTCATTCTTGAGTTCCACTTGAGTGATGTGCTTCTCCATTGTCTTGTACCCCTGGTACCCATGCAGTTTTTATTCAATCATCCTCATGTCTCTAGAACCCTTTGTCTGAAACATTTGTTGATTAAACATGCCATGTAAAATTTCCATGAAATGATACTGCAGTATTTATAAGGTACTTATAAGAATAATATAGTATTACCACATTTTGCACCAGGAATGCAAAATGTGTGTATGTATGTATGTATGTGTGTGTATATATATATATATATATATATAGATATACACATTTAGTTTTACTTATTGTATATAATAATGTTGTGATGGCTAAATTAACATATTTTTATTTAATTATTTTTTATTTAGACAAAATAGTATTGAATTTTAAAATCTACTTTTTATTTGTTATCAGCTATAACATGAGCATAATTATTGGCTTATCTGTTTGTATAAATCCAATCATGTAATACTGTTACCAAATTATAGGCCTATATACCATAAAGAATACCATAGTATAAGTGATACACAAAATATCGGTATTCAATCAGTTATTGGCAGTTTAAAATTTTTTTTTAATTCTGTTATTCAATTTCATTGTTTATTTTAATTTATTTTCGTAATGCATATAATGAGATGATTCCTCAATTTTTAATTCATTTATTTATTTAGACAAAATAAAAATAAAAAATGTATATCTGCTATATTAGTTATCGGTTTTCAGCTTTAACATGAAAATAATTAGCGCCTTATGTGTTCCAGACAGATATTAATATTGGTGCATCCTGAATTGGCATCATGGAAGTGTCCAAAAATCATGGTGTGACATGTTTTTGTAACGACTGGGCTGCTTCTCACATACAGGCTGCAAATGCGTGGAGTGAATAGCGATCATGTGTGTATCTATAGATCAAGCCTTCCTGTCTAATTGAAACGCTCCCTTGGCGCACTCTATATGCATGACGTACACATGCATTTAGCTCTCTCTCCCTCATAAAGGTGATAGTCCTCATTTAGTGCGTAGATTTATTACCTCTGCTCATCTCATACCTATAGTAATGACCTTTGAAACTATTCTCCTCTCTCGCTCTCAAACCCTCCCTCTCTCCCACTTGTCTCCTTTACCACATGTCTGCAGTCTCAATTCATTTCCCTTCATTTCATTTGGCTGTCTTAATGGACGAGAGGAAGGGGAAATAGAGCCCATTACTTGGCTATGGACTTTCATCATCTCTCTCGTTCTCTGTCGGCCCCCCCTTCTCCCCCACCTCCCCCTCTCTCTCATGGCTCTCTAATGGCTAATGCTAATGAACAGAGACATCTTTAACAAAAAGACATTGAAGCAAAAAACAACCTTCTATTTCAGAGAGGAAATTGTGTTTTACGGTTCTCTCTCTCTCTCTCTGTCTTTCTGGGTTTGTGAGTCTGTGTGTGTGTGTCTGCACTTTATCTGAGAGTGGTGCTGGTAGACATGGCCATGCCAAGTACAATGTATTGACCTCTGGCCTAGAACAAATGCTAATCAATGAGTCCAGCAGTCCATGTCCAGGAAGTCCTTGGGGACGGTATTCAAAAACCCCTCCGTTTGTGGTCTAGACAGCGGCCAGATCCTTTAGGAATCATTTTTACTCTAAACTTCCATTGGCTGATTCAGTCCAACCACTTACTCCTTAAAATCTGTCAGGAAGGTTGCCGTACCCTTTATTTTTTTCCCTCTACTTGCCTTGCAGTATGTTTACACACCCTGTTCTTTCTTTTGAAAGGTTGCCAGATCCTCTTGCTTTAATGTGCGGTCTGTTTTCAAGGGCTTTTGGCCTGACGTTTCTTGAAGCACATTTAAGTGTCCCCAGAGGAGTTTTCTCATGGAAAGAGTGTCACTTTCACTCTAATATTCCTCCCCTCACACACAGTTTTGCGTCTGACTGTGCAGTTGCATACGTGTATTGAGGGAGTTCTCATATCTATATGTGTGTGCGGATTGGATGTCGGTCACATAAGGGAGTGTTTTATAAGGGCGTTTTCTTCCCCAGTGGTTTTGGTATGTTTGTAGCAAGAGAGCAGTTGGTCCAGACATTGTATGTTACTGTTATCAGTGATACTTTGAAACCCTAGAAAGATATGTGATGACTATAACAATTTAATGTTTAAATTCATGGTGCCAAGGCGTGCTAACTAAACAACTAAATAAGTGCTTTTGGAGATGTGCTAAACAGGGACGCACGCCAAAGATTATTAGCCAAAAATGGCATTCTCAGTTTTAAGCCGAAAGAAAAAACTAGAGATGCATCGATTGACTCTTTTCAATTTTTCGCATGACCAGCCGGTCAGTCTCACGTCTTGCCGATTCCGTGCCGATCCTTTTATTGCCAGCGGCGCCAGCAATGATGTCACAGTCACATGTCGCATGTAAACATGTCGTTTCGCGTGAGAATAATTCAAATTTTAATAGAATTCAGTGTAAACGGCGACTTATAATGTATTTATGTCGTGCCAGATGAGGCTTGCACAGCCTGAGTGAGTGTGTGAGAGAGACAACACACACAAAATAACTTGCCTAAATTTATAGATGCATACTGCGGTAGAAAAAAAAAGATATTTTCAAAATATGATTTAGGTAAGCAACATTATACGGCCATGATGTTTCCCCGAATATCAATATCAACATGATTGCAACGTGACACTGATTTTATACAATGGTATTTCAATAAACAAAAAGTTAAAATTAAGTGACTTTGATTTTAGACAAAATATTGACTCTTTTTGCTCAATTTTGCTGACGAAAATAGTTCCAATCAAAGCCACAGCAGAACTGTTGTGTGTCTCCGAGCAACACACAGCGGTGTTTCAATACCGAATGAATCCAGTTTTTGAATGAATCCAGTAAGTCAATGATTCAGTGGCCCATTCATAAGGACAGTCACTTGCCTCGTTTCTGAATGAATCAGCTGTTTGAATGAATCGGTTGAATGAATGAATAATTGACTCACTCATTAAAACAGACATTTGCCGCCAGCTACTGAAGGTTTAGTCACATTTAAAAGTATCATTGCATTTTTTCAACATTTATTTGTGTTTTTAAAAAAATATGTAAAACATTAATCTTATAAAATTAGTTATGCATTTGAAATTTTGCAGTGTAAATGCATTTATGGCACCTCAGCTTCATCAAACTGTCTGTAAATGCATCTAATGCCACTTCAGATGCAGCTTCTGTTTCCTCGGCAGTGGTAAGATAGAGTTCGTTAATACTAATTTAATTTGAATGGTAACAACTCTACAGTTTCTTATTATTCTAACTGAATTAATTGAAACAAAAGTAAGAATTTGATGTGAAAGATGACACATTTAATAAGGTTAGGGGGGAAAATGATCATTTATAAACATAATGAGAAATTACATCTGTTTTGTTACATACAGCAACTCATTTTAAGTTAACTATTTCTTCTTCTTTCCAGTCACAGAACACTTTATTTTGAGAGTTAAGTGAGAGAAAATCTGTAACTTTTGGGTCCAGATTGGGGGAATTGTAATGTTTAATCATTTCTTTTGTTATGTAAATAATTTTGCATTGAAATTTGCATAGATTTTTGTTTGTATATGCTGTCAATTATAGTTCTTAGAAAGAAAATTGGAATCGGCAAAAATCGGTATCGGCAGGTCACACTTCCAAAAAATCGGAAATCGGAATTGGCCAAGAAAATGGCAATCGGTGCATCTCTAGAAAAAACGGCCAAAATATATGCCGCGCATATCTCAAGCTCTGATAATATAATAGCGTTGTAGGACTATGCATTATTTAGGCAAAAAACAAACAAAAAAAACTGTTATATCTGATTATGTTGCATAGAACTAAATAAAAATAATACATTGATATTTAATATGAATTTATTTTCTGTTAAATTTTACTATGTTACTTGTGGTTGTTTTATTTGCTTGTTTTTTTTTAATTCAGTGTCATTAAAATTTAGTTAAATTAAAAAAGTCTTACAAAATTACTTTATATTATTTAGTAAAATAATAAATAATTATTACAAAGCATTTTCAGTTTGGGTCTTCGGCCAGGTGCATCCAGAATTTTCGGATCCAGTTTCAGCCCAGAATTTTCATTTTCGTGCATCCTAGTGCTGATATTAAAGTTCTGGCTAATAATTATTTTTAAGCTATGGCAATACCGATGAGTGAAAAAAAAAAAGAAGAAATTAAAAACGAAATTTAAATGATATAATATGAAATGAAAATAAAAATCACATTTCCCACAAAAATATTAAGCAACACACCTGTTTTCAATATTTATAAAATAGATTTTAAATTGGAATAATATTCCACAGTATTACTGTTTTTACTGTATTTTTTATAAAATAGAGACTTCTTTCAAAAAATATGAAAATATCTTATTGACCCCAGACGTTTGAACCATAGTATACAGTATATACTGATATTGTTAATTCCTAAATACTTTATTAAAGGTATTGTTCACCCAAAAATTTTGTCATTATTTACTCACCCTCATGTCATTCCAAACCTGTATAAGTATATTTTGAAGAATCAAACAGTTGTTGGTCCCCATGGATTTCCAAAGTAAGGAAAGAAATACTGTGGAAGTTAATGGGGACCATCAGCTGTTTGATTACCAGCATTTTTCAAAATATCTTCTTTTATGTTCAACTTAAGAAAGAAACTCATACAGGTTTGCAACGACATGAGGGTGAGTAAATGATCACAAAATATTCATTTTTGGGTGAACTATTCCTTTAAGATCCTTAAAGGGTTAGTTCACCCAAAAATGAAACTTAGCCAATAAATTACTCACCCTCAAGTCATCCTAGGTGTACATGACTTTCTTCTTTCAGATGAATCCATTCGGAGTTAAATAAAATTTGATCTTTCAAGCTGTTTCATGGCACTCAGCGGGTGTTGCATGCATCAGTCCAAAAGCAGTTAAATAAAATGCACCCATCCATAAAAAAAAGTGTCTCACACGGCTCCGGGGGGTGAACAAAGGCCTTCTGTTGCGAATCGATGCGTTTTTGTAAGAAAAATATCCATATTCAAAACATAATAATCACTTTAATCTAGCTTGTGCTCACTGTTGTAGACCGAAGCAGTTCCGGGCTGATGACCTATGAGGTCAGTGCTGCGCATGCCCTTTAATAGACAATATTGAACATGTTTTAGGTCAACTTAAAATAAAAGGTACATTTTCTAGCTCTGCTTTACTGTGTGTACAGTGGGTGTATATTTTATGGGTAATTCTGATGATTAGGGTTATAGTGTGGGATGATAATGTACAATAAATACTGTTGACAGTTGCAGTCTGTAGCACTGCTACAAAATGTTGGTTTTACTGGCTCTGACATTTAAGTAATTCATTAGTACAAATATGTGAGACATGGACCAATGCCACAGGCAACGACGGAAAGTGAAAAGGAAACTGTGTGTGTGTGTGTGTGTGTGTGTGTGTAAGCTCTTAAAGTAGGTCCACATGTCTCTCCCAGTTATGCTGAAATAGCAAAGGTCAAGGTTCCTGAATCCTAGGCCATGAACCTTGACCTTTTGTTATTGCACATTTCCCTCAGTCTGCCAGATCTTCTGTTCTCTCACACACAGACTCAGTCTCTGTATTCTCATCATTGCCTCAAGATATGCCATTTCTGTCCCCTGTTGTCATTCAAAAATAGTTTCCATGGTCCAAGAGACAACCAACCAGCATGTTTTGATATGCACACATGTACACAAATGTGCAGATTTCAACAGATACAAGTCCTAAATGTGTTCACACACACACACACACACACACACACAAAACATTGCATTTGATTCATTTGAGTGCTGGTTAAGGCAAGCTCTAAAACATGTATAAGATGAGACTGTGAAAGCACATTGCTGAAGAGCATGCATGATGAATGATGTGCATAAATCTGTGCTTGCATTGCATGTATCCATATTTAGAAAGATGATTAATATTGATTGACATAAGCCTTTTGTTTAGTGGATCATGAAAGCATAAAATCTGATTTGAAATGGTTAATACACTTATATTATAAATAGGGCTGGGCGATATAGCAAAAAAAATTATCAACGATATAATGTTTCATATCATTCGGTATCGATAATTATTGTAATTTTTTTTATAACCTTTTTTAAAACAAAAAGCAATAGATTTTTTTATTTATTTAACCACTGTATTTATAATTAACACAATTTATTGAGACAAACAACAAATATATTTTTGTTTTAACAATCAAACACAATACAAATTAAACAAATATCTAATTTCTAATGTTTTATATGCAGATTAAATAGGTCTTTATTGTATAGGTCCAATTGTCTCCTGAGGCCACAGGAGGGTGCAATGAGCAAAATAATGCAGCGCATTTAAACTGTCAACGCAAGGAAGTTACTCTATAAAAATGTGCATTACATCTAAATTAACTCATAAAAATCAAATATAATTTCGTAAATTGCATAAACAATTATGAACAAAACAGCATCATGTATGTATGCATGGCTTAATCCAAAGAGCCGAAGCGCCATTCACACAGACTGCATTTAAAAACATATGAGACTATATGAGAAAAGGAATAAACCTCAACAAATTCGTGACGTGTTTTCTAAAAGTTTAAACTGTTTTAACTTTGCATGGCTTTCTATACATCTCTTCTGTGAGACACGAGTGCAACAGTCGTACTTGTCGGTCTAAAAATGCGCTGAATATGCGGTAGGTATACAATAAGGTGTACCATCGATAAATATCGATACCGTTTTATCGCTCAGGTCTAATTATAAAACCGTTAATAAAATATAAAATAAAATAAAATAACTGTTAATTTTCATTCCAACACTTTTAACAACACAAAATTGTGAAGGAAATGAGTAATAAAAGGATTAGGAATGTTAAACAGATAGATAGCATGTGGTTAAGTAATTAGTAAGGGTGAATTTTTGACTACCTTTTTGAAGTTTGCTCATTTAGTCAGAGGAGATTATATCTCTTTCAAAAGGGCATTTGTCACAAATAAAAACTGAAAGTTCATGGTCAGTTATAGTCATATGACAATTCGTAAGCATGCACTTTATGAAATGTATAATTATTTCATCACTGGACTGCATAAACATACAGAATACATTACATACACCAAATTATGCTTAATATGTTTGATTGTTATTGTGCAGTATGTATATACAGAATGTATGGGAGCATAAAGAGAGGGCACTTCTGATGTTTTGGTATGAAACATGAGTTTCTCACTCTGAGTGTGTGCTTGTCAGTGTTTTTACTGAGCTGTGCATCACCTTCACGTCTTGCGTGTATGACTTGCATGGGAACTAGTGTGCCTTCACCCACACTTACTTTCATTGTCAGATTATTTGTGTATATGTGTGTAAATGCCCCTTATCCACTATCGCGATCATAAGCACCTACGATTATGCACGTCAGTGTTTTGATTGTAACTGTGTGATAATGGAAATGTTAATTAGTTTCATAAAGATCCAGTGAGATGTTTTTGCAAGAAGATTTTTTTATTTATTTTTTTTACCTGTGCTGGTGCATTTCATCTTGAAACATGAAGTTTGATTAGTAATGACATATACACTGCCATTCAAAAGGGTCGGAAAAACGGTAAAAACAGTAATATTGTGTAATATTGCGATTTAAAATAACTGTATCCTAAGTGAATGTATTTTAAGATAATTCTTTTTTTATTAATTCATTCCTGTGATGGTAAAGCTGAATTTTCCAGTCTTCAGCGTCACATGATCCTTCAGAAATCATTCTAATATGCTGATTTGCATATTTCTTATTATTATCAATAATTGTGCTTAAAGGTGCTGTATGTAAGTTTTTGACTCTACTAAAGCGTAAAAATGCCATATGTTTGCAGATATTTAAGAAACATGCTAAGTTAACATACTTGTTTATCTGAAAAACAATGCTACAGTTTTGGTCTGTGTAACCCGCCCACTGCCAGTTTACCCAATTGTATTTCGGCACCCCGGGTTGCCAGTTGGCGGAAAACACAGTGTATTTCATTTCATTCATCGTCAAGTGTGCTCGTTCCTGTTTGTGTCGTCAATCTGTCAATCTGCGTGTGCATCAGTCTGAGGAGGATGGGCCGGGTGAAAAAAACCCTCTCCAATATTTTGAATTTGGACTGCAATACCTAGTTCAACCACTAGTTGTCAATCCTACATACAGCACCTTTAATGTTTTTGATGAAACTGTCAGAATTTTTTTTTTCTTTTCTTCAGATTTCTTTGATGAATGGAAAGTTCAAAAGAACAATTTATTTGAAACAGAAAGCTTTTGTAACACTATAAATGTCGTTACCATCACTTTTTATTAATTTAATGAAAGTATTAATTTATTCTTACTGACCCCAAACTATTAATCACTATTAAATTGTATGTTCTTTCTGTCAGATGGCTAAATGTAAGGTTTGAATAAAATGATTGTCTTTCTTTCAAAAAATGTTTATAGTTTTTTTAATTTATTTTTTATAAGTACATACATTAAATAAATAAATAGGTAAATAAATAAATATTTAGTTAGTTAGTTAGTTTAATTAGTTATATAGCCAGTTGGCTTTCATTTACCTCACAGGCACTAACCATAATTTTGCTAATTGCAATGGCACAATTTAATTCTAGAAAAAATTATATCTGCTAACGATTTAAATTTTATTTTATTTTGAGATTAGCCCCAAAGCTGACACATGGACTAAAAGCAAACTGTACTTGTTTCTTGTCATAAATCTAATGATTTCTAGTGAAGTAATACTTAAAACAAATTTAACCGTCTTATGGAAACATTTCACACTCTTTTTTTCTCTCTTTTTCCATCTTAGTTTCTTTATTCCCGTCAATCTGTCTTTCACACAAATACAGTCCTCTAATCTCTCTTTATCACACGTTTTCACACATTCTCTGGCATTGAATTAGTTTGAATTAGTGAGTTCATTGCTATGTAAAGGGGACCAGTGGGGTTTAACCTACTTAGTTCGCCGTTTAATAATGTATGAGTGAGATTTGAGAGCCGTGTGCAGCACAATAAGGTGTCTTCACTTGCTCTTTTTCAGCTTTGATCTCTCCCTCTTGCTGCCTTCTTTTTCTACTTTTTCTCTCAGTTTCTCGTTCCTGCTTTGAGCGGTACCCCCGTGACGCTCTGCATGCCTTCGGGGAAATTCATAATCCATATTCCATATGGGAGGATATTTGAATTAGATTTATTTGTGTAGTCTTTCGTATCTGTTGTGTAGTCTGGAGAATGGATGGGTAGAGTCGAGCAGAAAGACGTGAGATACGGTAAGGATAGATAGATGGTGGGACGGTGAAGAAGCACGACAGGCTTGCAGACAGACGGACTGATTACAAATAGCGTGCTCATCACGGGGTCTTCAAACTGTGTTTTTCCTCCTCCACTTCACAGTTCGTGCTCTCACATGTCCAGGTTATGCCCAGATAGATAGTGTTAATGAGGGTTTCTGACAGTGGGTCTGTGTGAAGATCCTGCTCTGTGTTCCTAAGGGAACTCTACAGTTAACAAGCTCACTGGGGAAGACCTTGGCAGCATTTTCCCACGCTGTCAAGCTGGGTTCAGTGCTCAAAAACAGGCCCTGAATGTTAAAATGCAGTCTTTGCCTCTTTCTTTCTCTAATTCATCAGTTTATTTACACTCTGTGTGAGGTATGATGTCAAACTGGATGTATTGTGATGTTTCAGATTTCTGTCAGCGAAACCGTAAGAATGGAGAACACATTCCGATATGGTTATAAAGACCAGAGTTCAGCAGTCATTGTATCTAATCTGAGTGTGGTATGTGGTGTATGACACTGTATAATATGGGTTACAGGGTTTTCAATGGCCAGTACTGATAACGATATCTAGAAAGCAGGGTGGCCAATGAGTCGTCAGATTTTGTAAGCCCTTTCTGAGGAGATTTAGGAGAAATTCAGTGGTACTGATTCATTGAACTTCATGAATAAAAGCCATTAGAATTGGTCCTTTGCTAAGCTCCACCCTCTTGTTACTAACTCAAGCAAGTTTTAGAGAGCATCCCATAGAAATGAACTGGAGGTTTCTATGCAGTGCGCTTTTCAGTAAACTGCTCATGATGTGTTAAAAAAAAAAATCAATTCTTATGGGGTTTGAATTGAATTGTGACATTGAAAATGATTGTTTTTTCTTTATTTTCATTTTTAAATGGTGAAATTAGTGACATAGTTAGTGACAAGTAAATGCTTTTCACAGTCAAGAAAAGTAAATACTTTCATGTGAAAGCAGTTACAAGTGATAGCATTAGTGTAAGTCAACACTACTGTGCCTAATGATACTACAACATGTTCTCTATGGTTTTGTGAACTCTTTAGTTCCTATTGACGTTAAAATGACATCAATTGGTATATAAATGACATTAATTTAATAACGTTAATTTATGTACTGAAAGAGCAAATACATTATCGTCCAAAAGTTTGGGGTCAGTAAGATTTTTTCTCCCAGCAAGGATGATTTCAATTTATCAAAAGTACCAGTAAAGACATGTATTGTTGCAAAAATATTATTTCAAATAAATGCATTGCAAAGTATCCTGAAAAAAATTGATCCATTTCAACAAAAATATTAAGCAGCAGTTTTCAACATCGATAATAATAAGAAATGTTTCTTGAGCAGTGTATTAAAATTATTTCTGAAGGATCATGTGAAACTAAAGTTTCTAGTAAACTGTTTTTTTTTTTTAAATATAATAATATTTAATATTACAAATTGTAATGATATTTCACTATATTACTGTTTTTATTGTATTTTTGATTAAATAATGTGATGTTCTTTATGCATGTTCATTTAGGAATGAAGACTGACAGATTATTTAATCCACAGTATGTACTTACAAGGAATTATTTAAAGATTTGGAAAAGCATGTATGATATAATGACAGCAAAATGAATTAAATGAAAAAGTACACTATGCATTAACAAAAAGAGAAAATGTATCCACTGACTAGGCCTATATATCTATATACTGGTCACAACTGTATACAGAAGGATTATTTGAAATGCACACACACAAACACATCTGACTACTAAATGTCCTCTTCTCTGATCCTTTCCACTCTTTTTCTGTCTTTCATAGGTTACTCGCTCTGACAGGTTTGACCCGAGAGCAGTTTGTCACCTACGGAGCATTGCTTCTCATTTCCTCTTGCGTCACATCACCCTAGTCCATCATCCTGTGAAGAGTAACTGGAATATACTGCCTCAACACACTTTTATTCTAAGAGAACTGTGGGATTGCTTTCCAGAGAGTTACATAACACCGAAACAAAGAGCGCTACACCTGTGAGCCGTACACTGTGATTGAATGGCTTCATAATCACTCACACGCACCCTGGATCACCAATCATTAACCTGTTTCTGTCTCAAGCCACAGTAGCGAGCGCCCGCACAGACAATTGCAAACAAAGCTCTCATAGTTGGATTACCAAAAGTAGCTCATGATGGGAAAGTAGACATCCGGCATCACGGATAGCCTGCACAGAGGTCTGGGACTCAGTGCTGTATCTGAGCGTGCCATGTCTGGAAACGGCAACCACTGCCCCAGCCCCAGAGGTCTGGGCAATCCTTTAGGGGGCTTCCCGATGCCGCACTACCCTTACTTCTTTCCTCATATGCTAGGAGGGCTCTCCCCTCCGGCGCTTCCAGGACTTCCCGTCAGTGGATACAGCACTCCGTCTCCTGCAAGTGAGTACCCTTCTTTTCTGGTGTGAAACTCCTGCGTTTTGCCATCAACCAGTGCTTTCAGGTGTGACACACATGTAAAGAATGGCGCATAGTGGTCTATTGCGAAAAGTACAAGAAGTACATACTAAATAAACACCTGTTACCTGATGCTAATCATGCACAGCACAGTTAAATCCTTAAAGAAACAGTTCACCCCAAAATGAAATGTATGTCATTTTTTAAATATAGTTTATTTTCTCCAGACTGTAGTTCATAGAATGGAGGCCAAAAAAAACAACAACAAAAAAACAAGCTACTCTACAGAGTAATTTTATATCTCAAAATGTGCCTATAGCACAATTGTGACTTCCTGTTTTAAACATTATCTCACAGTTGCACAATTATTATTAGTATTATCGTTTTACTATTTTATGCCTCAGTGACAGGGACTAACAAGAAAGGATGAAAAACTATAGCGCTATATGCATTACCTCTCAAAAGTTGAGAGTTAATGAGATTTTTAAAAATCTTTTTTTAAAGAATTATTTTGTTCACCAAGGCTGCATTTATTTGATGTTTTCTATTTTAATACATTTTGAAATGTATCTTATTTCTGTTATATCAAAGCTAAATTTTCAGCATCATTACTCCAGTCTTCAGTGTCACATGATTCTGCAGAAATCATTTCCTGATTTGCTGCTTAAGAAACATTTCTCATTATTATCAGTGTTGAAAACAGTTGTGCTGCTTAATATTTTTGTGGAAACTGATATTTTTTTTCAGGATTCTATAGTGAATAGATGATTACACAGCTATCAAATAAAATATTCTTTATGATGACAGAATTTTATTTTTGGGTGAACTTTTCCTGAGTAGCAGTGATTGGTCTTTTACATATACACTCACAACAGTTTAATTAAGTGATGTAAATCTGTTCTTGACAATATGGTGGCTGCTAATTCTGTGTGTACTTTACAAATCACCCACTGACCATATTATGCCTCAGGAGACCCTTGATTAAATACTGTTAAAGCCCAGTTTTAATTTTTGAACAACCGCTATGGGACCATTTTAAAAACCCATCATTGGAGAGAGTCTGGCTTTTATAACTTTGGAATTTGTCTCTTCGTATCTTTTGAAAATCTATTTCAGCATAGCTTGTGTGTGCATAAATGTATGAAATAGACTTTAAATCAATATGTTAGAGTGACTGACTATTTAAAATCCCTCTGAAGTTTTGGTTCATTGGTGCTTGTGATCTGACATATATTTTGATGCTCAACTTCATGCTCTTCTCCGCTAACATGCATTGAATTTGATTATAGCCCATACACATGATCCTGCTGTTTCAAAAGGCCTTGATGTGTCAGAACTCATTGGTTTACTCAGGTTATCTCTGCTATCTGTTGTTTGGCCTGTTCTGCACTTTGAGGTGTAAAAACCACCGGAATGTTCCTGGGCAAAACCGAGATGCCATGCTGCCCACAGTGCCTGGGGTTATGAACGTCCTGATGTGAACTAGACCTGTGTGTGTTAGCTCGGGTCTGTTTGTGCATGAGCATTTACATGCGTGTACTTGATGATTATTGAATGAAACATGAAAAAGCATGGTTTCTTTATAGCTTTTTAGCAATAGCCAAGCTGGGCAGTATCACAAGATCAAAAATCACAAGATTTTACATAGTCTGGACAGGCACAATGAGATATATTTTGATATTTATATCAAGCTTAAGTAAGCCATAGGTCGTTTCCACAGACACAAATGTAAACGCTGTGGGTTTGTGGTGCTTTCAAAATATCAGTTTGTTTGTGTATCCTAACCAGCCCAAAGTAACACTGGCTCAACCAATAGTGTGAATTTGGGGCGGGACTATCTGTTTAAGCAAGACAGGACATGCCAAAACTTGATTGAGAGCAGACAATTGGAGTAATGACGCAAATCACCAAATTAAAAATGACACTTTGAACTGGTTCATGGAAATTATCCAAACTATTTTTGCTGCTACTATTAAAGGATCACTGAAGTGCCTTGAAACAAGCAGTATTTTTCTATGTGGTGACGTAATTTCAACTGAAACAGGAAGACAGGTTCAGGACATATCAACCTTTTTTAAATAGCCAGTAGTATTTTGTTTATATCACAGCTTGGGCCAGAGCCGTAGAGATCAATCCCTATCCACTATATAGTGCACTACATGCCATTCACTGTACGGCAAACACTAACTCTGTGAACAAGTGATCGAGCTTGTATTTCAGCTTCTATTTATAGTGTAGGGACGCAACGCTTCGGATTCTAGAGAGCATTTGATTGGACAGAAAGTTTGATGAGAAGCTGAAGTGCAGGGTGATGTCATCAGAATGTGACCCTGGACCACAAAAGCAGTCATAAGTAGCACGGGTTTATTTGTAGCAATAGCCAACAATACATGGCATGGGTTAAAATTTATCAATTTTACTTTTATGACAAAAATCATTCAGATATCAAGTGAAGATCATGTTCCATGAAGATATTTTGTAAATGTCCTACTGTAAATATATCAAAACTTAATTTTTGATTAGTAATATGCATTGCTAAGAACTTCATTTGGACAACTTTAAATGCGATTTTCTCAATATTTTGATAGTGAGACGATTCCAGATTCAAATAGTTGTATCTCGGCCAAATATTGTCCTATCCTAACAAACCATACACCAGTAGAATGCTTAATTTATTCAGCTTTCAGATGATTTATTAAAAAAAAATATATATATTTTTAAAATTGACCATTATGACTGGTTTTGTGGTCCATGGTCACATATTGGCGCAAGTTAGAGACTGTAAGTTTTGAATGCTTACATCTTGTAAATGCGAATTTACGCACTAGCTTATAGATAACCTTAAGGCTAACATATTCATACTAAAAGCCAAAAAACTTCAATTTTGATTTCATGGAGACTTTAAAGAAAACGTCCATTTTGAGTATTGATGCCAATTCATTTTAAAAATGACCGTTTGATATGATTCAAACACGTAAAGAAACCAAACTCTTATGCCATTTTTGCTACTGATGTTGTCAAAGGTTTGTATTGCAAAAACTGAAAAATGTAGTGGCCAAATAAAAAGTGCATTTTTCAAAATTTAATTATTTAATTTCTCATCAAAATTACTACTTAAGTATTAATATACTGTATGTATTAATATATTGCCAAGCGAGACCATAACGACATAACGAGACAGCAGGACGATTTCTAGTATTCCTCGTCTCCATCGTAACTTTCCAATCAACCCCGCCGAGAGGAGGAGTTCAGTGATCTGTGGAGACATTCCCATCCACTTTGCAAACTTGAAATGACAGTACATAATGTTTTGACTCGGTGGGTGGGAGTGCGTTTTGAGTCAGCTACTGATGCAGTGGCTGCTGCCAACCCCTGTCAACAGGGAGCCTTTGGCAGTCAGTCAGCGGCAGCTCCCTCCTTGGCCTGGAGCTACTAATGTGCCTCTCTGCATAGTGCTATATGACAACCCTCTGATGCTCTCGGGGGCTAATTATTACACACCACCCTGCTTCCCAGCCGAGAAAAGGCGCGCAGCAAAAATTTGGCACCCCATGTAAGAAACGGAGGTTGGGGGGGTTGTGGGAATGTTATTATTTTGCTTCCAGAGGATGATGCAAAAGTTTGCATGGGATTACCTCTGGTAAACCTATTAGTCAGGGAGACTGTATCGCCGTGCAACCCAAATAAGTTAGCTAGTTTGGCTTTGGGCGGTGTATTTGCATGAGGTCCAAATGAGAGAACACGGATCGATGGTGTGCAGAGCATTTATTTATCATCTTGTGCAGGAGGTGGGATATGGAATATGGATGGATATGGAGGTGCCTGTTATTGTCGAGCTCTCCTAACTCGACTTAAACAGCCACTAGAAGGAATCCCCAGGGTGCTTCTTGTCACTTGCTGTGCTGTAATGATGTGTCAACTGCCAGGCACAGAATTCAAGCAGCCAACGCTTCGGATTCTAGAGAGCATTTGATTGGACAGAAAGTTTGATGAGAAGCTGAAGTGCAGGGTGATGTCATCAGAATGTGACCCTGGACCACAAAAGCAGTCATAAGTAGCACGGGTTTATTTGTAGCAATAGCCAACAATACATTGCATGGGTTAAAATTTATCAATTTTACTTTTATGACAAAAATCATTCAGATATCAAGTGAAGATCATGTTCCATGAAGATATTTTGTAAATGTCCTACTGTAAATATATCAAAACTTAATTTTTGATTAGTAATATGCATTGCTAAGAACTTCATTTGGACAACTTTAAATGCGATTTTCTCAATATTTTGATAGTGAGACGATTCCAGATTCAAATAGTTGTATCTCGGCCAAATATTGTCCTATCCTAACAAACCATACACCAGTAGAATGCTTAATTTATTCAGCTTTCAGATGATTTATTAAAAAAAAATATATATATTTTTAAAATTGACCATTATGACTGGTTTTGTGGTCCATGGTCACATATTGGCGCAAGTTAGAGACTGTAAGTTTTGAATGCTTACATCTTGTAAATGCGAATTTACGCACTAGCTTATAGATAACCTTAAGGCTAACATATTCATACTAAAAGCCAAAAAACTTCAATTTTGATTTCATGGAGACTTTAAAGAAAACGTCCATTTTGAGTATTGATGCCAATTCATTTTAAAAATGACCGTTTGATATGATTCAAACACGTAAAGAAACCAAACTCTTATGCCATTTTTGCTACTGATGTTGTCAAAGGTTTGTATTGCAAAAACTGAAAAATGTAGTGGCCAAATAAAAAGTGCATTTTTCAAAATTTAATTTCATGCAAAATCATCAAAATTACTACTTAAGTATTAATATACTGTATGTATTAATATATTGCCAAGCGAGACCATAACGAGTCAATTATACAGCAGGACGATTTCTAGTATTCCTCGTCTCCATCGTAACTTTCCAATCAACCCCGCCGAGAGGAGGAGTTCAGTGATCTGTGGAGACATTCCCATCCACTTTGCAAACTTGAAATGACAGTACATAATGTTTTGACTCGGTGGGTGGGAGTGCGTTTTGAGTCAGCTACTGATGCAGTGGCTGCTGCCAACCCCTGTCAACAGGGAGCCTTTGGCAGTCAGTCAGCGGCAGCTCCCTCCTTGGCCTGGAGCTACTAATGTGCCTCTCTGCATAGTGCTATATGACAACCCTCTGATGCTCTCGGGGGCTAATTATTACACACCACCCTGCTTCCCAGCCGAGAAAAGGCGCGCAGCAAAAATTTGGCACCCCATGTAAGAAACGGAGGTTGGGGGGGTTGTGGGAATGTTATTATTTTGCTTCCAGAGGATGATGCAAAAGTTTGCATGGGATTACCTCTGGTAAACCTATTAGTCAGGGAGACTGTATCGCCGTGCAACCCAAATAAGTTAGCTAGTTTGGCTTTGGGCGGTGTATTTGCATGAGGTCCAAATGAGAGAACACGGATCGATGGTGTGCAGAGCATTTATTTATCATCTTGTGCAGGAGGTGGGATATGGAATATGGATGGATATGGAGGTGCCTGTTATTGTCGAGCTCTCCTAACTCGACTTAAACAGCCACTAGAAGGAATCCCCAGGGTGCTTCTTGTCACTTGCTGTGCTGTAATGATGTGTCAACTGCCAGGCACAGAATTCAAGCAGCTGGGCGGTACGGTAATTAGATTTGGGAGTTATGCAGAGCTAGCAGACTTCCACCTCCGATTTGGGCATCTGAGTTAGCATGGTATGTGAGTGTTTCGGTGTGGTTTCTAGAAAGGAAGTTGAAAGGTGGACGTCTGTCCTCCTACTAAAGACTGAGAGTGATTCGAAGTCTGATGCTCTTGTATGTACAAAGTTTATTCATCTCGACACTGCAGTTATGAATTACTCAGCTCTCACAAGAGGCTCTGTACACTAAAAAAGAAAGTGACCAGATTTCACAAAGTGTGAGTAAAGTATGACATGAATGATTCCGCTCTTTTTGAACACTCCTGAGGTCTGCTAGACTCAGTTGGATTCCGTTAGTGTCTGGCCCGCTACAAAATGAGATGGAATCAGTGCACTGCACTGCAAAAACTGTTTCCAAAATTTACATGCAGTGTGAAGTTGCTGTACTTCATCTAAAAGTACTAAAAAGATCTAAAATAAAATCATTCTAATTTGTTTATGGGTACTAGTTTGTATGACCTCATTAATTAAGAGACAACATGCAATATGTGTGCAGTTGTGTATGTGTAAATGTAATATTAGGTAGTTTATTTATCACCCTATTTATTTATCAATAATAACATATATATATATATATATATATATATATACATAATATAATATAATATAAACATATTTATTTATTTGTTTGTTTGCTTGCTTGTTTGGTTGTTTAATAAAAAAAATTGTTATTTATAAATAACAAATTAACATTTACTTATAAAAACATGGTATGCTATTTATTCATAAATAAAAACACATTTATTTTTATTTATAAATAACTTTTAAATAATTTATAAATTTTTTGTTTGTTTGTTTATATATCTTCTAATAAATAAATACATAAATAGTTAGTTAGTTAGTTAGTTAGTTAGTTAGTTAGTTGTCAACTACCCAGTACCCACATAACTACCAAGCTCCGGATTAGTTAAAAAGAGATTTTAAAAAGTGATTATTCATATACATAATATTATTTGTTCATATCATGCTCCAAATTTGATTCACTCCTTTGCTACCTTTCAGTTCAATTAATTTGAGAGACTTCTTTAAGGAGTGAGGTATATAATGATGTTGCTAATCTCCACATCATGGACTATACATGTTTTTGACTGCAATTAAAAAATTGAACAAATTTGGGCTGCTGTGTTTTTTAGTATAGCCCTAATCCTTGATAGCTCCATTTCCTCAGATTCGATACTGTTCTGCCACCAGGCCCCCCCCCCCCAAGCGCCGCTTGAGTTAAATATGGAACGCAGTTTAATGCCACAAAGTGGTAAGCATCAGCTACCAACAGCCCCTGCCTGCTTCCCTCCAGGGTCGCTGCAGAAAGAGAAAGCACAGAAATATTCAAAGCACGCCAACTGTGCTTCGTTCTGTAGGGAAATGAAGGCGACCCTCCTTGGTTCGGTTTATTAATTTTTGATATGTTGTTGCTGCTGTGTCTCATTGGCTTTTCGTAAGCAGCAGCAGCAGCGGCAGCAGCATGAGTTAACTAATGCAACACAAGTGTCTTTTTTATACTGCATCATTTCCCTCAATGTTTAGGTGACCTTTAGCCTTCTAGTCTGGCTGTGCTGTGTTGAATCATTTTCATGTTTTAGATGCATGACTAAAGTAACATAAAATGTTGAGTGCCTCTCAGCGTTGAATGCATCCCATATCTATACTTATATCTTAGTTTATATCATCACTAAAAGCTTGCAGCACTGGTAAGCTTAATATGATTTCCTCAAGTAGGACATCCTGGATCAATGCCTTTGTTGCTCCTGGAAGGGGATATTTTTTGGAAGTGGATACTTTTTGGCCAATGCTGGATGTTTATTTTAGTTTTTAAATAGAACTGGAAATGTCTTGGTCAATATATTTATTTACTTTTCATTTTTATTGGATATTTATTGCCTGATATTTGTCCGTTTGTTCGTTTTATTTATTTATTTATTGATTGGTGTGGGATATTTTATCAGCCAATGTTAAATATTTATTTGTTTCTGGCTATTTTATCTATCATTTTTATTTTGTTTCGATTTTGATAAATATCTAGCACTTATAATAGTGATAGATTATAGCAAAGATCTCCTGAAGAGTGCTGTCCCTTTAAGAGCACATATCTGATATATGAGTTGCTGTGCTCGTATATGATACCAGAGCTGTGTGTGTGTGAGTTCACTTCTTAGTTCGTTGAGTTCATTGGGTTTGTGTCTCAAAAAAAATGTAAAACAACCTTTATTAATGTTAAGCTGAAGTAGACGGTAAACTATGTTTCAGACCACTCACACAAACTCCTTTGTATTAACTAAATAAATCATTCTAATCTATTTTTTTTTAATTCACTAAGCTCTCTTTTTTTTAACCAGATTTTTTCAAGGACTAACCAGCAGCCCAGAGGGCCTTCCTGTAATGAACACAGCATACATTTTTCTATCGCAGATTTCAAACTGAATATTATATATCTTTCAATTGTATAATGTCTTGATGCTTAAATTCAAGTACAATCTATTTATTTTAGTTTTTAGTTGTAGCTCTTTTCTTTTCTTTCTTTTTATTTGACAAAGATTTATAGTATCAGTTATATATCGATCGTGAGCCATAACATGCAAAAGATTATTGGATTATGGGTTTCTGTCAAAATTATAATGTCAATATTGATTATTTTGTAAAGACCAATGAAAATCGATGATCAAGGGACTTGTCCTATTGGGGAAATCATGTTGTGCATGAGTAGTATGTTCATTATACAGAATATTCCCATGTGACCTTTGACCTTGTGACCATATCCAAAACCTGAAATCTGCTTCTCCCGTCACGCCTGGCACTGCTCTGTGATGCTCACCGGACTGCTGGTTTGCAGTCCGTTGCCGATACAAGAGCTGCCTGTCCTACAGCAGCTGTCTGGAACGCATTTTGATGGATGTCATGCTACAGTCGTTCACTCATAGCTGTGTGTGTGAGGAGATGGGTCTGTCAAAGGGTCCCTGGTTTCTCTCTGGCTCCTGGAAGTTTGAAAATGCTGCCTGTCGGCTCTGGCGCTGGCTGCCCGTGTCGTTTAGCTTTAGGATGTCTTCAGGATTCCCGTCTCCTCTCAATGAGGAGCAGACCACCATTGTTTGTCAAGCCTGCTGTTTCTACTCCTCGTCACAGTAGATGTTTCTCGGTGCTGCCTGTGTGGATGATGGATCTGCATCTGGCAGCCTCCGGTTGGGCGTTCAGCCTGCGGGCTTGTCAGGGTGATATTTATGTCTCCTAACCTTCCAACCAGGGCCACCATGTCACTAGTTCATTCATATGTAGGTTAGGATGTTTAATCACTAGGGCTGGGTAAAAAATATCGATATCTCGATATCAATCGATTCTCATTTTTACAGAAAGATATCGATTCTTAAATCCCAAGAATCGATTAGTCTAGCCTGTTTTCAGTTAATGGACGGAACATTGAAGGGCACTTCCCAACCAATATATCGCAATAAGCATTGTGCTTTGGTGCTTTTAATATGAAACAAAGTCTCAAGTTTCAAGTTCTGTCCATTCTATTGCAGTATTCAAACAATAAATGTTGTTTTGGCTCTGTTTAATGTGGAGTGACAGATCGCTGTAGCGCAGCAGCGCATTGCGCACGTGAACTGATCATCTCCTCCACATTAATACCAGTGTCAGCACAAAATAATCATGACTAAACATCCCAAGGTAAGTTACAAGAAAGAGTACAACTTTACAATCTGTATCCTGTCTCATGTAATCATGCTGATTCAGTTGTTTAAATATGAATTGCAAAAAGGTAAAAAATGCTGGTTCAGTTGTTTAAATATTAATTGCAAAAAGGTAAAAAAATTGTAAAAAAAACAGTATGTTTTGGTAAAAAATGTCAAGTGCACCTATGTTTCAGATGCCAGGATAAGGAAACGGCAGGGCGAGTAGCTTTGAAGCCGGGAGAATTGTCACTGCTCATTTCCGTGTGTTTAACATGGCCGCCCTTCTCTAGATGCCTGGAGCAATGGAGCGATCTCATGACAATCACACTGTCACAGTTCGCTCAGGTCTGAGACGAGCATGGCTGTCATTTTTTGAGCAGTCTGATTTGCTGATATTGTTTACTTGCACTTGGCTTCACCACTCAGCGCATTCATTTCACAGTCCGGATCCGATCTGCAGGCATCGGTTTGACCCAATCAGTAGTTTTATAAACATGGCTAGATATTATTCAGATATTTAGCTGAAGTTTATTTATTTTAATCATGAGAACTCTCTGAAGATTTTAGCATGGTGATGGATATGACAATGGTAATGTATTTGGTCTTGGCGGAATAGATCTGCTATGCTGCTGCTGAATTGCTGCTGCTGTTGGTTATTGCTGTAGTTGTAGATTATTGCTGCTGCTGCAAGCAAGTACAGAAACTTGCTTGCTTACGGTGCCATGAGTATTTAAGACATACTGCTGCAGCACAAATAGCATATAAAATAACTCGTAGCAGATCTATACAGGTGGAGCTGGGGAAGGTGGAGGGTTTCAGAGAAACTCTGAAAGCGCGCTGCAGGTATCTCTAGTGAATGCTAGCCAGCCATATAAATGCAAGGCAGTAAGCTCATTGGCTGCATATGCAGCATGAGCCAATCAGCTTGTGCCAAGTCGTTTAACTCTGTGAATATCATCAGTTACGTTAACAACCCATCAGCCTGCACCATCTAGAGTTTCATGACTAAACTATATATTTGTGCCAATTCATGTATTAGTGGTGGCTAACCAAAAATGAAAATTCAGTCATTTACTGGCCCTCATGTCAAACCTGTATGACGTTTTTTTTTTTTTCAGTGGAGCACCAAAAGTAGTTTATTTATTTACTTTATTACTTTCAAATAAGAATATTTACACTACTTTTCAAAGGTTTGGGTCACTAATATATATGTGTATAAGAAATGAATAGATTTATTCAGCAAGGATGTGTTAAATTGATCAATTTGAAATTTTCTGTTCATCAGAGAATCCTGAAAACTGTATCACAGTTTCCACTAAAATATTACGCAGTACAACTGCTTTCAATATTGATAAAAATAAATGTTTCTTGAGTAGCAGATCGGCATATTAAAATGATTTCTGAAGGATTGTGAAAACTGGAGTAATGGCTGCTGAAAATTCAGCTTTGCCATCACAGAAATAAATTACATTTTAAAATGTATTATTTAACAGTATTTCATATTTTTAATTAAATATATGCTGTCTTGTTGAGCTTAAGATAAAAATCTTACTGGCCCCAAGTTTTAGAATTGTAGTGTATGTTTTATACATTTTTAGCAATTTTGTGAAATTTGAACATATTATTTCATTTGTTTTTAGAATGTATTAATGCTGGCTAGAAAACTAGCTTTAGCAAAGCAAGGGACAAGTGAGATTTTTCTCCCAAAATATTTCAAATGTCATTTCTATCACAGTCATTTCCACTGTACAGAAGGTTATCCAACACAATTGTTGCATCATTTAAGGTTGGAGATCATGTGATGGAAATGATTCTGTAGTGCAAATATTTATGCCGGATCAGAAAATGACAAAAATGTATTCTTCTATGTCCAAAAGTGTCCATAGTTGATGAAACCCAGTTGAAGATAAAGTCATACGATCAGCGAGATATGTTCAAATGCACTGCAAAGGATCATTCCGACAAAGCCATCACATACAGTCTTAGATACATTTAACATTGAGGACCCTTGGACCCCTCCATCATGATGGAGCTGGATGGAGAGTTTTAGTACAGGAGGGGTGAGATACTACGATTCCCTTGAGAGCGGGAGGCTCTTATCATGCCTTTGGGAGAGGCCTCAGGGTGACACTGTTAAAAGGATGGCACTCCCAAGTCGCTAAAAGCCTGTTAAAGTAACTGCTTTTATTGCTCCTATTCTGATTCCTCGCTCACAGTCTCGACCTTCACAAGTCCTTGCATTGGAAATGAGGGCAAGCACGAACACTTGGCACTGAGAGGGAGGTGTGTGGGTGTGTGTGTAGGTCAAATCTGATTAGTGTAGCATACTGTAGGAGTGTGAAAAGCACACTTTCACTTGTACGCACAGAGAAAACGTCATCACAGTCTATGGATCCAGCCCACTGTTTTAATATAAATGAAAATGCTCATAACTAGAGTATCAGCTGAGGTTGCTTGGCTTCTGACTCATAAAAAGGCTTTTGTGTGCTTGTATATGATCCACATCTTCACTGAGTCTAGTTTTAAAAAAAAAGAAAAAAGTTCATGTCTGCTGATCATAAAACAAAGATTCATTGATTCAGTCTTGTAGTTTGCTCCTGACCCATTTTACTTCCATAATGTGATGTGATGTGATTGATGGTGCAACAGGATATTCAGGGACAAAAAAATAAATAAAAAAATGTAGGACCGAACTTGATTTTGTAATGTAGGAATTGATTTGACCATGAAAAATGGGTGTTCTGTAGCAGAATGGAGCCAGGCCAACCCACATGGCCTATGTGATGTCATTAGAAAAGGAACATCGTTTTAGAAGTGATTTAAAATTGACAAAGATTTTCCATCTTGGATATCATGCGCAGTGCACATTCAAACCAAAAAAAGACTTTTGACACAAGTTCAGTTTGTAAGTTCAGTAGGTTCGTTTTGCCTGCAGAAAAATAAGCTTTGTTCCAAAACTTAGTGAGCTGCATTTGGAAGTAACATTTTGTGATATCATAGATGTAAATAATGTTCCAAAATCTTAATTATTCAGCATGTTAATTGAACTTGTTTTGGTCAAATCATGAGGTTGTGTTGCATGTATCCCTTATGGAGAAGGCAGTCCCAGATTGCATTACTTCTAACTAAATAATGACAAATATTTTATTAGTAATTAATCTAATCAGTGTTATTTTAGTATTATGTATTTACTATTGTAGTATTTATTCATAATTTGAATTGTTATATTTTTATGTTTTTAGTATTCATTTTAAGTTTAGTCATTTTTGTGATGTTTGTCATTTTTATTAGTTTCTTTCTTTATTATTTATATTTATTTATCTTTTATTTATTTTAATTTCAGTAATTTGTTCATAATTTAAGAGCATCAAATGTTCATAATTTACTAGAACGTTTCCAGTTTAAGTATTTAAAGGGTTAGTGCACCCAAAAATTCTGTCATTAACTCATGTAGAACTTATAGTAGAAATTGTTGAATAAAGTCATTATTTTTGTTTTCTTTGTGCACAGAAAGTATTTTTGCAGCTTTGTAACATTGCAGTTGGACCACTGAAGTCACTATTTTACTGAAGGACTGAACCACTGAAGGACTATTTTAATGATGTCCTTACTGCCTTTCTGGGCCTTGAACGTGTCAGTTGCTTTACTGTCTATGCAGGGTGAGAAAGCTCTTGGATTTCATCTAAAATATCTTAATTTGTGTTCTGAAGAAAAAACACGAGGGTGAGTAATTAATGACAGAATTTTCATTTTGGGGTGAACTATCCCTTAAAGATTTTGATCTAATATTTCTGTTTTATTTGAGCTTTATTTCAATTGATCGAAAATAATTTTAATAGTTTTATTTTTGGTTAACAATAACAAGACTGAATCTAATTCAAATTAATTGTTTAATTATTTTGTGTGTGTTTTGTGCTTATTAGGCCTAGTTCTAATATTTCACTGATTCCAGAAAGATGTTGTATGTTGTATGCACCATGTTATGCCTGAAAGGCTGATTGTTAGCTTAGCTTCAAGCTCTACTGAAATAGAGTCTCCATTTTTATGACACACAGACTTGCTG
Source organism: Sinocyclocheilus grahami (assembly GCF_001515645.1). Taxonomy (NCBI): domain Eukaryota; kingdom Metazoa; phylum Chordata; class Actinopteri; order Cypriniformes; family Cyprinidae; genus Sinocyclocheilus; species Sinocyclocheilus grahami. The sequence goes on from NW_015505228.1 coordinate 688,494, forward strand.
TCCATGTTGTATGTTCCAAAACATTCCCTAATGGGGCTCCATGTATGCAAGAATGCTTCTATAGGGGCCAAATCTTAATAATCATCAGTTTCTTGCCTCTAACACATTGTCCTATGAGCTCTCTTAAATTGAGGGATTACACCATTTATTTACAGTGGGTCACAGTACGTCTGTGTTGCTTTTAGTCATAAACTGTTTGAAGGTTGACATTTTTATATGATTTCCCCATTTTCAGCCATAAATATCTTCACAAGGCCATTGCTAAGCTGTGAAGGACTCATTTTATTGGTGAAGCAGAAATGTGTGTCAGAATGTGGGTAGTTTTTAGTGCAGAAAGAGGGGAGCTAGTCTGCATTACACATAGTATTTATGCATACAAACAGCCACACATGTACAGACATGCACACAATGTCCCGTAAATCAGGGCCCCTGGGGGACGCCTGCTGCCGTTAACTCTTTAAGCGATTTAATAGGCCTATTTGGGGTGTATTTATAGAATGATTTAGCACGTGTTGATTTCCTGCGCTTGTTTACTCTGACTTCTTCACAGAAAACTTTTATGGACTTTTAAAGGTTTTCGGTAGCGAGGAAGTGAACTCAAGCTTGTATCCAACTGCATGTGCCACAAAAGAGAGTTTGTGGGACTGTGACATAATCAGCATTTGTCCTCACAACTGTGGCCAAAACCACCACTACTGCCACCAGCTCTTTACTAAGTGTTTGATAGCTTTTTAATTACCCTTTATGTTACATAAACACACATATTGAAGAGGATCACTGTAATTAAACGCCCCAACATTTGCGTTAAGCTGCCTGAAGCCTCCACAAGTAATTCTGGCCTGTATAGGCCACAGCATTCCTGTAAGTTATTATAGAAAAGACTCATTCATACAAATACAAGTGTTTTCATTTGACATTTTTCGGGTTTTCTCAGCTGTGATGATATATTTGACTCAAAAATGAAACTGTAAACTGTTACGCACATTATGTTTGCTGTTGACCTGATTCATCAAACCGAAGAAATTACAACCAGGTGTCATTTTCATGCTTCTTGTCCCTCTTTCACTTCTTATTTTCTCTCTCTTAACAGAGCTGGCAGTAGTGTACGGTATAGTCACAGAAGCGTACACTTGTATGTGTGTGAGAGGTTATTTTTGAGTCTGCATTGACGATTCCCAATCCAGCTGTGACAGCCTCCACCCGCACTACATTCCATATCATACACACACACACACACACAAAGGAAATGCTGGTATGTAGCAGGCAGGATTTCTGTTGCAACAGATGCACTGATACAGCAGGTTTGAGTAGTCCCTGTAACAAGGTGAGAATGAAAAAGGCATTGTAATTGATAATGAATTTCACTATATATATATATATATAATTTTTTTATGAATATTTATTTTTGTGTTATTATTATTATTATTAATAATAATAATAATAAAATTAATAATATAAGTTTAATCATTTTTATTTAATATTTCTTATTTTCATGTTATTTTCATGATTTCTGTGTAAAAATATGTACATAGTGTGTGTGTGTGTGTGTGTGTGTGTGTCTGTGTGTGTGTGTTTTGTGCTTATGCTGGACCTCTGGGAGTCTGCTAGCTTTTGAAGCTACAGTGTTTGATTTCTGTCATCATTCTTTGGCGTTATAAGAACTTTGGCAACTTATTAGATCTTTTAGAACATTGTAGGAAAAGAACTTGCCAGATGCTGTGTCATGGTTCATTCAAATGGTGGACCAGTGTTGTTGTTTTTTGTGGCCGATACCAATGCTGAGATCTAGAGAAGATGGCCATTAGCTTATAAAATGCAGATAATACAGTTTCATGATAGCAAATGAGAATTGAAATCAAAGAACACAATTTTACACAATATTTAGTCAGTATTAACTAAAATAAAAAGGGGGGAAAAGTGAAATCTAAATCTTTTAAAAAATGCTATCGATAGACACAAGAATGAACTGCCTGTATGAAATGGCTAAATAACAGGCTGATATACCAACACAATCTCATAGCTATTCATAACTAATTAACGTTTTGGTGAAGTAGTGGCTAATTCATAAATTTGTACAATCTCATTTCTACATTTTCATACAATCTGCTCATGGCCCAGTGACAGTTATGTTTTGGGGCGGGCCTTTATGTGTACTTTTTATGTGTACTTCCATTGTACAATTCACATAATATGAATTCATACGTAATCACACCTTGTACAATCATTGTTTTCCTGTGAGATCGGGTTGGATATTTCTGTATATTACTATTCCAGTGAACAAAAGCCAATAAAAACTTGTAAGATATCAACAATGTGGAAAATAATCCTTTGTAAAACCAAAATTTGGAAATATAACACGCTTTATTTTTTATTTCTTCCCTGAAAAAACATAAATTGCACATATAAACAGTGAATTTATCCTCCAAATACCGTATACTTGCTATTTCCTACTCAAATGTGTGTTTTCTTACTGCCTGGTACTTGAAGCTTCACTTGTTAACTGTGCAGCAGGTGGTATTGCCTTTACTGGATAAATTTGCTTGCCAAATTGCAATCAAACCGCTCATTGTAGTGTTAGCCAGTTGCCTTGAGTAAAGCACCATAAGTGGGTGTACTGTGGTTTAAGGTGATATAAAAATGAGCTGAAGCAGAACAGCATTGCCATTATGGTCAATGAAAAAGAAACAAAGACACATTTAAGAAATTAGTTTTTAATTGGTGCCTTTTAATCACTTTTTACAACTGAAATCATTGCGTGTATGATTAGTAAACATTAATTGTATATTGAGGCTTTCTAAATGCTTAATCATTGGTTCTATTCAGCTAGTCTCTTTCAAGCGAGTTTTAATCAGACGCTTGTTGATCATTGTTTCTTTGTGCGAGTGTGTATGAATATGTCTCCTGTGTTTGTGCCTTTGATGTGCATGATGTACGCCACATGTATCTTGTCCCTCTTAGGTTGTTTATCTTTATATTTGTGTGTGTGTGAGTGTGTGTCTGCATTCCCTTCCTGTGGGCCTCCAGACCAAAGCCTCCTCACAGTGAGAGAATAGACTGGTTTATTGGAGGCCTGTCAGGCTCAGACTGAATTTACTACCCACAGACAATGTTTATCACTCAACAGAGGGTAATGTGTGCAGAAAGCACTGCAACCAGAGAGGGAGGGATGGAAATAAAATACGTGAGGGAGGCGGCAAAGCAGATCCAGAGCTGGGGAGGGCTTTCTGGCTCACTATAGCTCATAAATCTCCAGACCCCATCCTGAGATATGTGTACTTACAGAGAAAGTGAAGAGAGGAAAGGAGGGAACCGAAAGGGGAGGTGGAAAGCAGCATGACACCTTTCTATGCTGTGCTTTATTTTTTGCTGAAGCATGGAATATTTTGGGATTTCTCTATCGCGGCAGTGTTTGCGCCGTCTTGTGTGTTTGTGTGGTGTGTATTTGTGTCCGAGTGTGTGTGCATGAATATATTTCATTCAGTTTTAAACACCGCTAAGCCGTAATAGAGGCATCAATCACATGAAAGATCATGGTTCCCTTACACATAGAAAACCATATTATATTTGTAGCACTATCATGATTTAGTTGCAAATTAATAATGTAGAGAAAAAAACAACAACCTTTGACTGATATATTTTATTTTATGGCCAACCAAAATGATTTTAAAAAGAATATAATATAATGTACATTTGAAAGTCTCTTATGTTTACCAATAGGGCTGGGAAAATAAATCGATGCTTCGCGAATCGAGAAATTATTCAGCATAGATTCTGAGATTTTCCGAATGCATGGCGATTCTTTCTTGAGTCGAGTCTGAGCTTAGTTTTGAACAGCAGATGGCACTGCATGCTTTAGAAACAGCCGTACTCTTGTTCGCTTCCAAATCCTTACACACGCTTGAACGGTTGAACCTAAAATAATCAAAATTCAAAAAGGTTGAAGCGAATTACAAGGGTGTTCACAGTGGGCTGTGTTTACATTAATCTCGCTTCATAAAAGCATTATGAGCTGAGGTGAAATTAACGTTACATGACTCAGCCGAACGCACAAGCACTCTTTAGCACTTTTTTCATGAGCATTTGAGTGTGCGGATAAAAACTAGATTAGAGCGTCATCTGCTGTTAAAAACTAAGTTCAGAATCGATTCCAGAGGAATCGCGACGCATTCTGAAAATCTCAGAATCGATCCACGAATCAATTCTGCATCGATTTATCGTCCCAGCCCTACTTACCAAGGCTGCATTAATGTGATAAAAAATACAGTAAAAACAGGAATAGTGTGAAATATTATTATTGTAATTCAACAGTTTTCTATTTTAACCCTTTAACTGTCACTCACATTTTTTAACACAGACGTGAAAGTGCACGATCCAAACTTACATTTTTCTAGTTCATGAACGAAATTTTTTTTTTTAACATGATATTGATGTACCATTTTCATGGTAATGCAATATTTGATTTTAAAATGGGTTTCAAGGGATGAATTTTGAGATTTAAAGCTTACATATAATTTCTGATGATTTCTAAAGTGTGATAGAGAAAAAGGCAACAAAGAAAACTTTTTTTGACAAAGGTCAGAACTCCTGTTATGATGTAGATTTTTGAGGTGCACTCTTGTCATAAATTAATCTATTACTTTTCCTACATAATTTTTAACAAAAACATTGGTAAATCTATTTAGGAGTCTTAGACCTTTCCAACGATATATAGATTGTCATGATTAGATTAGGATTTAATTGTAATATAGTGAAGTAAACTTAGGCGTCCCACAGAGGGGACGGGTGACAGTTAAAGTGTTAATATATTTTAAAATGTAATTTATTCAGCACCCATTACTCCAGTCTTCAGTATCACATGATCCTCCAATCAATCTTTGATTTATTTGAGATATAAATCTTTTATAGATATCTTTACTGTCACTTTTCATCTATTTAATGTGTCCTCGCTGAATAAAAATATTAAAAAACATTTTTTTTTAAATTATTTTATTTTATTTTTGCAGAATATTAGGCTACATGTTTTAAGTGAATCCAGAAATCAAAACTTTGCAGCAGGAAAGACAGTCTGAAACTTATTACAGAAAACAAGTACTACTTAAATTGAGGACAAAATAATCGTGATCTGTTTCTAATCAATGCAAGTTAAGACTCTTGCTGAGAATGAACAAAATCTGCTAATATTGGCTGATATTCACTGATGTATTGTGCATCCCTGGTTAATCTGTTACTAGTTCCCTTACTGTGAAATCCTATTGTTGTGTATTGTCATATGAAGTTCTCTGAGTTTCTTGTTTGAGTTTCTTTGTTGTGTGTGTGTGTGTGTGTGTGTGTGTGTGTGTGTGAGTGCCTGAAGCCTGGTGTGAAAGCCTGTGAACCAAATGCCGTCCTCCCTCACACCTCACATTCACACTCCACGGCTGCTGACATTTTACTGCGGCGTGGACGATGTGATGGGCCGACCGAGTGTGAGGTGGATCGTGGGTGTTGTTAATGGGACAGCTCTCAATACCTCTGAGGTTTTGTTTTAATATTTTTACCATTAGTTTTCCATTTTCTGTGCTTAATTTCTGCTGATATTAGTGTTGATATTTTTGTTTATGTCAAATATATGCATATTTAACACATAGTTTCATTGCCTACTTTACTTGCCTGATATCTGTTTGTATTTCCTCTAATATGGTAGCCATGTCTAGTTGTAAACTGTCTCTCTCACACTCTCCTCGTTCCTCTTCCCTGGCCGTAGGGCTCCCTATCCACTAAGGTGCTGAATAATTAATGGAGGCAGGCTGGGTTGATTAAAACAACACATCAGTCTGACCTCATTTAGTGAAGGCATGACTCAGTGACAGGATCCAGCAGTGTCCTCCTACTGACAGATTACTCCTGACTGCGTGTGCTACTGTGAAGGGATTACAGTTTAACACACACACACACACACACACACACACACACAAGTAATGAGCTAAGAGACACTTATGAATGTACCCAAACTAACTATACCCATTAAACTGTCCACATGAAAGTATTTAACTCACAGGAATGTTTAGAAACACTTTTATACATGTGCAGGCTAAAGCTAGCAAGCTAACTAGCAGCCTCTAAACTGTTTGTTGACCAGTGAAGAAAGTGAAGTTATAGCTATTGTGTCCAAAAGCCTTTTATTGAGCAAAAAAGCAAATATTAGCTTCAGGAGAACTTGTGCTGACAAAAACATCTTGCTCTAACTTCTTGCATTTTGTGAATTTGCTTTTGGCAAGCTTATTTCTCTCTTGAATGTGTTACATAACGATTTGCTTTATAAATATTACTGACCGTTTTAAGCCAGGGGCGTCCTCGCGTTTGTTTGTCAGTATTTTTAGTCTCTGTAGATATTGAGGAGTTAATGGTGACATTTCTGCGAGAGCAAATTTACAACTTGTGTCTCTGTGTGAACTGGAAGTCATTGGCGCGACGTCAGATACAGATTTGTCAGCGGTTGACAGCAATAAGCTGTGAATTCCCCAAACAGAAGATTGTCGCATTAAATCCACTGCTGATTTCTGCTTGTATGTTCAGAAATTGTCTATTTTGAATATGGAATGAATGCCTATTACATACTGTATTTGTTTGGTAAAAAGGGAAATGTGATGCCTTGATTTAGGAACAATTTCATATAATAAATGGCTGGTAGACCTGTTGCCAAACCTATTTGCCACCATGTCCGTATCAATCATGCCAGTCCAGCAGCTCACTGGAATGTACTGGAAAGAAACGATTGAGGAGGCTGGCAGGAAGGAGGGAGGAATAAGCTGCCTCATTCGTCTACATCAAAATGAAAAGTTCATTTGCTAATCATTCGTGGCACATGGAGTGAGTTCCTTTTCGCTAATTGTGTCCAAGAGTTGCTATTAGCATATCTACTTTGATTTTGTACTCTGCCCTGTGGCAGCTGACAACGGCTGTTCTTTTTTTATGAACTGCTGAAATAAAATTTTACAAAATTACTAATTTACATGTACTTTGGGGTCAAATCTGAGATTATATATTGTATGCATTAAGCTTGTGTGGAACTAACTAATATTTTATTATGTCAGAACAACCAAACCTTACATTTTGATATCCAACACAGAATGAACATATATTTTAGTAGTAGTTAATCATTTGAAATCAGTATTTTTTAAAGGGGTCATATGATGCCATTTAAATTTTTCCTTTCTCTTTGGAGTGTTACAAGCTCTTGGTGCATAAAGAAGATCTGTAAAGTTGCAAGGACTAAAGTCTCAAATCCAAAGAGATATTCTTTATAAAAGTTAAGAGTCGGTTAACCACGCCTACCTAAAACGCCTCGTTCTAACACGCCCCCACATATCTACGTCACAATGTGGGAAGATTTGCATAACGCCGCCCAAATGTTCACGCAAAGAAAGAAGGCGTAACTTTAATTCTTGCTGTAGTATTGCTGCTGCCGCCGCCATGTCGTGAAGGCACCGTGTGTTTCATTGTGAAAGCGAAACTACTTTGTTTGGCCTTCCAAAAGAGGACACAACTAGAAATCAGTGGTTAAGTTGTATTTACAACACTATTCCAGAACAGTTCAACCCAAATATTCAGATGTGTGCAGCGCATTTTATGGAGGATGAGGACTGTTTCCTGGGAGAGTATAGCCTACAATGACGGTGTCTGTTTCTATAAAGTGGGGCAATTCCAACTTTGCAAGGACAGTCTGGCGCTTCTGACTCACAGCCTGTAAGTACGTTTTCATATTTAAAGAATTTGCCTCTGATGATTCAAACGCGAGTTTTGAGCAGTGTAGAGTAGCACTTGTTGTTTGTCATTTCTCCGATCACAAATGCAGACATGGTTTTATGTTTACGCAGCGCGATACGCAACGCAACATGTAAAAAGACAGTATAAGTCATTATAATCCTTAATTATGTCCCCACTGGATGCAACAAATGCCTCGTTTATAATGAGTTTTATTGGTTTTGTCTCGTCCTGCTGGGAGACGGCATCACAGTATGTTAAGGGGCGTAACATTTCCATCACACGCTTGAGGTATTCGGCCAATCACAACTCACTGGATAGCTGGCCAATCACAGCACACCTCGCTTTTTTAGAACGATGAGCTTTGTAAAAATCGACGTGTTTCAGAAAGGCGGGGCATAGAGGAAAAACAATAATGTACATTATATGGAAAATAATGTGTTTTTTTAACCTTAAACCACATAAACACATTGCATTACACCAAATACACCAAATTATGTTCTTTTTAGCAACGTCATATGACCCCTTTAAGAAATTAATAATTTTATTCAGCAAGGACACATTACATTAATTAAAAGGATCATATTACAATGAAGACTGGAGTAATGGCTGCTGAAAATTCAGCTTTGCCATTACAGGAATTTAAAATAGATTAAAATAGAAAACAGTGATTTTAAATTGTAATAATATTTCACAATATTACTGCATATACTGTATGTTTCATCAAATAAATGCCGCATTGGTGGGACTTATGCTTACCAACTCCAAACGTTTTAACTGTAGTCTATATCTACAGATGGGTCAATAGAGAAATGTTCTCAGTAGAGGCCTGTAAATCTTTTGAGTTTCGCAGAGCACAAGCTAATAATTAGTTCCTATTGCTAAATCATAGAATGTACTGAAATCCGAGATTAAATCACATAATCACACAGGAACAGTCACACTGATAAGTATGTATGGATGGCATGTTTTCAAGCACTTCTTTAGAAGTTTTGTATTACACTGTGTCACATCAATCCCATTGTTGACGGCATTCTGAATCATGGCCAGCTGATTTTGTCATGATTGTGCCAGCTAATAGTTTTGACTTGTAATTTCGTTATCAGGTTTCTCTGGGGACTTTTATTTCTTTTTCAAAAGCATTCCAATGTGTAGAAAACTCTCTGGGACTTTTTTTTTTTTTGCTGAGCAGATACCGTAGTCTGAAGTCTGAAGTTTCCTTCAAGTTGAGATATCTGAACCTTAAAAACTCTAAGGAAGAGGGGGGAAAAACCTCTGAGTGAATTTGCTGCGCTCAGCCCTTTTCAGTCTCAGTGTCCTGCTTGAAGACAAAGTAAAAACAGTATATTGACATTTACAGGAGTGTTTTTTTTTTTCGTCTGGCATGGAGGGTCTAGATAGTGGAGAATGTTGTGGTTTTGTCTGTGTGCTTTCTTCCATTTATAATTAGTTGAGAATTCATATGTGCAATGAGCAGAAACCATTTTTTTCTGTGCTCTTATCATCATGCTAAATATTTCCTGGACTTTTAATGAATTTGATTACGAAGTCTTGTACTCATTCACAGATCTTAAACAGTGTTGCTATTGTACAACCATATTATCTTAAGAGGCTAAAATATGAACACAATTGGCCTCTCTTCTTGCTGCTGATCCGTGTTCAGGAAGCTAATGTAGAGAACCAAACTGCTACTTAAACCCAAACAAACAGGGTGAAGTTTTAATCAGAAGAATGCTGTGGTCTTTGGCTTTTTAGTTTTTGTGGAACAAAAAAAGGTGATGTTTTGAAGAATCCTGGCCACCTTTTTCCATACAGTGAAAGTGAATAAGGACTGGGTCTGCCAAGATGACTCATGACAAAAAAACATTTATTGCCTTTTTTCCCTTATATATAGCTCGCAAATCAAATATGACACCTTTTGATGCACTGTTTAATGTCAACATGTGGTTACAATGCACATGAGAACTACTGACAAAATGGTGTTGATGTATCATTTGCAGTCATTTAATAACTTAAATTTGTGTCTGTTCCTCACATAAAGCTATTGCATGATTTCAGAAGACCTTGAATGTAATGTATGAGTCATATGGACTACAGTACTTTTTTTTGCCTTTTTAAGCTTGACATACCCAGTTCCAATTCAATTTCAATTTATAGATTCCTTTTTTTTTTTTTTTTTTTTTAAGTCCCGTTGTCCTCTATGGAAATCATATGGGCTTGGAATAACACGAGTCAGTAAATCATGATTGAATTAAACTGTGATCTGTTCCTTTAAGGTTTAAAACCTTTCTATTTTCCAACCTTTAATCTTTCTACCACATTTTCCATTGTTAGAACTATGTCATATGTTAATGTTGGATTAACAGACATTGACTGGTTTTGCACTCGTTTTGTTTCTCAAGGTGTCAGCACATATTCTTTAAACAAGAGAAATCTTTCGTAGAAATGTATTGCATGTGTTTGGATTTGCATGGGGATTAAAGGGCAAATCTATTTTACTGATCATGTCCTCTACTTTTTTTTTGCAGTATTAGAGACAGACTTCAGTTTAAAAGGCGCTAACAGTAAACCGTAACTCTTGTTTAGATGCAGACTATCGAATCGCATGCGATGTCAAAAATTAGCTGTAATTATACTGAAGAAATATCCTGTAGCTCAGTGCACATGTGCTTCAGTCCAACTTCCGTCTCATCCAAAAGAAATCTGGTCTACTGAAATATGTGGAAGGGCTTCTTGTATATGCATTTATTTTATTCATTTTACACATTTATACACTATTTTTGCTCTCTTTTTCATGGACCACCTTATTTATTTATTGATTCATTGATGTATTGTTTTTATTCATTTTATACCTTTTACAGATTTACTCTGTTTATCAGACTTACTCTGTTTATACAGAATATCTATCTATCTATCTATCTATCTATCTATCTATCTATCTATCTATCTATCTATCTATCTGTCTGTCTGTCTGTCTGTCTGTCTGTCTGTCTGTACACTACTTTTCCTCTTTTTTCCCCCCCACAGACCACCTTCCTTGCAGTTTGAAAACCTATGACCTAAAATTAACCAACAGCCAAACAGCTATTTAGGCATTGTTTTAGCAAACTCTCATTCATTCTGCCTTCATTCCGGTATGTAACGCCCACTTTTCACAATCTAGTTGCTTGTCCCCTTTGAAATTCTTCACATTACAGAAATAAAATGGGTTGCGGACAGCAGTCTGTGCTGGCTTTTTAGAGCGTGCATCATGTCATTCTATACGAGAATATGATAACCAAACAGCTCGTTAACATTTGCCTCTTCATTTACTACTCAAGGACTAAACCTTTAATCTCTTCGTGTTTGTTCTGAAGCACTCAGCCTCTCAGTGCTCCGTGAGTCCTGATCAACACATCCCATCCGTGGCCCCCGTCTGCCCCCTTCCCCGGCGCAAGTGCATGAGAGCGCTTGAGCATTGCTGTGCCTCTATTGTAATTGTATCAAGGGGAGGGAGAAAGATGGGTTAATTACCCTCTCAAAGTGGCCAGTGCACTTGGAGAGGAGGGTCAAACAAGTCATAATGGTGCATTTGCCAGGCCATTTTGAGGGTACTGTAGCAGAGCGACCAGCTCTTGTTCCCACTTCAGACCGCTTTAGAGGGCTTTCGCTGATTAAAGGGGGGATTTGCGTCGGCTGCTTTCATGGGTCCTTGGCCAGGAGAATCGATATGTCAATAGGCTCAGTATCTATATGCAAAGCGGGGGTTTGGCCAGCACATTCAGAGCTTTTTGATATGCATGGGGCTTAGGCTTAAGCCACTGGCAGTAAAGACCGAGCATTATCACAAAGGCTGCTTGATGTTTTTATGTGTGGTGATATGGGGTCCTCCATGGGGAGTGGGTCTGCTTTGATAAGATAGAGGGCTGGTGGCCTGGAAGGCTGGCTGACTGGCTGTGGTCTGCCAAGGTGCGTTTGATGACTCAGAACTCCTTTAAACTGAGAAATTGCTGGCTTTTGTTTTGGCCGCCCGTCTGTGTAACGTACCAGATTCTTCCTGCCCGAGGCCCACCATCACAGCGCAGTCCCGTTGGGTCCTTTGTGTGTTTGCCTCCACGTGAAAGAGAGCCGGAATGTGAAATCAAGAGCGAGAGTGTTGGGGGTGAGGGTCTTTCCTCTAGGGGGTGTCAAGGTAATGGGCCTGTTTAGAGAGCAGCCCCTATCTGTCTCTCATCCTCTCAATATCTCTCTGTCGTGCCGGGAGTAGAGATGATGGGGCTTCCTTTTATGCCGTTACCATCCGCAGAAGATGGAGTAGTGCGGGGACACCGGTCGAGGTCAGCGGACCTCCCCCATCCCGTACTCAGCTCCACCTCACTCTTAGGCTCTTTGAAATGGTGATGATGATGGGGTGACCCCCGCTGCCCCCCGATGCGACGCCCTCAATGAGGCTTGGGTTTGGTAGATCATTCCACTACCCCCGCTTTTCCCTCCCCTGAGCTCCACAGCAACCGCTGCCCCGGTCCCGGACACATTTGTCATGTCCAGACCCCGCAAGCTGCACCTCTATGGGGCTTTTGTTCCTCAACTTGCTGGCTAAGCAGGGGATTTCAGATGAACCATTAACATTTGAACCAGCTCGGCACATTTCCCTATTGCGCTCGATCTGCGCCTGGGCCATTACTGGTGAAAAGAGCAAGAATTTATCATATAGGTCAGCAGCTCCCAACCTTTTTTCCTTGGGGCCCCCTACTTACATATATGACAGTCTATATGACAGTCTTTCATACATTTGTAGATCATGATAACCACAGGTACAGCACCTCGCTACCATGGTAAAAAGTAGCCTAACTATATGTTTTCTATAATATTTGCTATGAAAACAGTTACCTGAAGACATTCAGTATAAGTACAAATGCACAACAAACGACTGATATGACTTAATAACAAAAATAATGTGATTATATTCCATTACTCCTTTAATATATTTAGTACACTATTAATATAATAAAATTCAATATGAATATTCTACTTTTCTGCCACAATACCATGGTTACTGTCAATGTTACTACCGTAAAACCATAGTAAATGTTGGTGATTTGCAAATAGAAATGCCTTCTAACTGGATCGTTGTTGCACAGGTGTTTCCACATCAGTTGTTGAGAATGATCCAGCTCTGATTTATTTGGCTTTAAACTAGTTTAAATCGCGCACCTATGTGATTTGTACTGGAGAACTCTGCGCAGAACTTGAGTGCTGTCACTAGATCTCACTACGCTGTTTAGTGGTCTCGTGATCGCGACTGGTCAGTGTAGTAAATAAATTTGCTTTAGCTCACAACGCGCTCTTTTCTTTTGAGCTGAGCTGATAAAAGGTCCGTGCGACGCGCGGTTTCAATAGAGAAGTGCTATTTCGTTTTGCTTTTGGTGCGTTTGGTGTTTAATACGTATTTATCATGTACAACAGAATGCTAACGCTTATCAGTTAGGCAGATTGGTAGTGGCACCAGCGTGACATCTCACAAAATTTAGTGTCACCGGCAGAAAAAAAGGTTTGCAAAATATCCATTTAGCAGTCTGGAGCAGTCTGGAGCCCTGGTAGACTACTGTCAATTACACTTTTATTTAATTGTTTATTTTATTTAATTACCTTATCTTATATGATAGCATATAGCATATGATTTAAAAAAAATGTATATAAAATTATTAGTGGAACATTTTATACATCTTTATTTGACCTCAAAGCATATCATCTCCCGCGGGGGGGGGGGCACAGACCCCAGGTTGGGAACCACTGATATAGGTCACTATACACCGCAAAAGACCAATGATAACATGTTAAGAGCTGTTAATTGTGGGGTTATTAAGGAAACTATATAGTATGATGTGTTAGATCAGTGTTTCTCAACCCTGGTCCTGGGCGCTCCCCAACACTGCACATTTTGTGTGTCTCCCTATCAAACACACCTGATTCAACTCATGAGCTCATTAGAAGAAACTCTAGCACCTGAAATGGGTGTGTCAGATAAGGGAGACATACAAAATGTGCAGTGTTGGGGGGCGCCCAGGACCAGGGTTGAGAAACACTGTGTTAGTAATAACACACATATATGCATTGAACATACTCAGCTGATCTTATACAAACAGTCATATGTGTCATTGAGCTGTTCAAATGTTGTTTGGGTCAGTAGGGGTCAGAAGGTCAATAGAGTGTTATGATGCATAGCCTGGGGGACAGGTGAAGTGGACTTGACCACTCATGCTGCACCTTAATCATAAACTGCCCATCACCTGGCCATCAGAATTAGATGAGATGAAATTTGTTGACTATAACAAAATAGAGATGCATTAAAGGGATAGTTCACCCAGAAATGACAATTTATTTCAATTGTTTTTGTCCATATAATCAAAGCTAACGGGGCCCAAAACAATATTAGACTATTTAGACTTTGTATGGAAGCCTATTTCTGTCACATAAGAAAACAAAATACATTGGCAAATCATAATTCTGAAATTATGAGATTAAAAAGTTATATTTATTATGCAACAATTCAATTATGACATTAAAATGTTAATTAAACCTTAATCTCATAATTACGGCTTAGTATCTGATAATTTCTTATAATTCATATCTTATAACTTTTTATCTAATAATTTCATGTCAGTTTAACGTCAATATTTTGACTATCTCATAAAAATAACGTAATGTATCTCATAATGCTAACTGTCTCAAAGTCTTAGTATCTCAAATTTTCATTTCTTCAAATGATTTCGACCACTTATGTCACAAATATGAATTTTAGTGATGATGATTTACCCAGGCATGATTTGTGTTTCTTATTTGGCGGAAATGGGCTTCCATACTTGACTCTAATTGTATACGTAGACATTTTCCAAAATATCTTCTTTTATAAGTCATACAGTTCAAGTGACATGAGGATGAATAAATAATGACAGAATTCTTATTTGGGGTGAACTAGCTTTTTAAAGTCTTACCAAAAAAAAAGATGTTTAAATTATGGGCGTGCATTTAAAAATCTGTGGTGATGACTATATAACTATAAATCTGTAATGACAATGTAAATATCTCACATATTCACCCTCAAGTACACAAACCCACATTCAAACAAACAAACAAACAACTCACCATAAGGATGGTAAGATGCTGGATCTATTCTCATCACTTAATCCTTGACCTAGAGGCAAGAGTAATGAGACGGGACTGCTCAAGCAATCAGGATCATCAGTGGCCCTGCGGACTAGTCAATAGCCTTCACCTGCTAACATTACACATCTGGCAGAATGGTTCACGGTAGCTAATCTCCACCATATGTTTACCACAGCAGTAAGCATCAGCTGGCATATAGTAACGGCACAAACCTTTTAAATGCATTTATATTGAACCATAATTTACAAAAGTCCATGGCATTTGATCATTAATGACTATATAAGAAATAACCCTCTTTTTATGTCACTCGCTTTCAGGAAATTGCTTCAGTGAGGTTCACAGAAGAGTTAATAGTGTGCATGTCCGGAGATAGTGATCAAGGTTATGTCGCTCAGATTAAACATACTGCCTATGTGATCGCATTTTATGGGAAAATAGTTCACTTTGTCATATGCAATTTTTTATATTGCTGGAGTTCAAAAGCTGTCACCGTTGAGAATGTCGAATGGTATCTTTCTCTTGACCTTTGTCTGCGTTAATAGCATGAGGCACATCCATACTGTGCTCATTGTAACAGTATTGAATGCTGGCCCCTCCCTATCAGACAGATTAAAGGCATTGTGGGTGAATGCAAACACCCATCTGTTCATCAGGACAGGCATTCTGGGACAAACTGGGTCATGTGACTGACAGAATAATGATAAGCATTTAAAACTGCATGCTATCATTATGCTAACACCTCGCAAACCCAATCTAACAGCATTGACATCGCATAATATGTGCTCTCGAGAACGTGCATTCGCTCCTAACAGCATATGTCGTGCAGCATTGATAAGAAGTCGAGCTTAATAGAAAATAAAGAAGCCTTTTTATGCGTATTTAGAGGAAGTGAAGTGGGGGAGGTGGATTGAGGGTAATAAATAGCCTCACACTTTCAAGTTGCCAGCAGGTTTGCTCATGCATTTCCTCCTAAAGCCCCATAAAGACTTTGAATTCCTAACAGCCGCCATACAACCCCCCTCCTCCCCGATATACTGCCCCTCTCCACTCCTGCAGTCTCAAGGTATTGAGAAACTCAGCTCATTTGCCTCTATCAATGACATATGTAGCTTATTATGCTAGTCTGTTGTTGTTTTTCTCTTCTAATACACCACACAATTATGTTCAAGCAATTGTCAATTAAAAACAGTATGGATGCTGTGCAATCAAGTCACTAAAATCAGAGAATTTGAGTCAAATTTCAGCTCATTTTGTGTGAAGTCATGGTCAAATTAGAGACATTTTGCAGGCAAAAATGGTCCATTCATTGTCAGTAGTGTAGCAATGTATGAAGCACAGATCACACAGAAAATTTGCATGACCAATTGAACCCGATGTGAAATCTGCAGGGGAAAGCTTTCGCCTCGACTGAAATTCTGAAGTGCATTCCTATTGAAATGACTGGATTTAGCCTGCGAGAAATTGCTGAGCAATGCTAAATGTGACCGCACCTTAACTGTGTTTACTGTTTATATAGTACTACAGACATTTGTCCTGTGTTATGTCTTCAGTGAAACATTTAAACTGGCACAAATATAAAGCAGTATTATTTAGAGCCAGCCATTTCCCTCTTCCCTGACCATTTCATAGCCAGATTTATATGGGTCTGGTTGGATTAAAAGGACTATCCATTAATAAACGTGCATTTATTGAATGAGCGGCCTTTTGTGTGCAGGCTAATATTTTAGATGGTGAAAAATCAATACAGTACCTCTTACATGTCAAGGACAAAAATGTGAGGGCTGAAGCCGGAAAATAAGGGGAGGCTAATACGTCGTTTCACTGATGGATGGAGCCATCAGCGGATGGCAGCAACCTTGGTGCGTTGAGCTGACGGATGCTGTAGGGCTGCAACCCGAGTGTTCATTGCCTTGTTATGAACACTACTCTCCAGACAGCGTCTATGGATTTTGTGGTGGGAAACTAGATAGTGTTGCAATGTGTTGTTTACCTCACTTTGTATTGATAAAGCAGTCTTGGGGTCAGTGAGTGTCTGCTCTTTACAGAGACAGCATGGTGGTTACTGGAAGAGGTGATCTGTGTGTATATAGACCTATTGTTATTATTATTAAGTACAAGTTCTGGCATTTATAGTGTTACATTCTAATTGGAATTGTAATAGGTTGGTAAAAAATAATAAAGATTAAAAAAAAGTCATGTTTGATCAGACACCCATTTCAAGTAGAGAATACAAAATACAAAATATAAGTATTAATACAAACATTACATAGTGTGTGTGTGTATGTACAGTCAAACCGAAATGTATTCAGACTCCAACATTTCTCACATTATCACAGTTTATTCACTATAGTTTAGAAAATGGTAATAAAATATGACAAGAACTCAGAACTTCATCTTGATAATGTCAGATAACTTTGATAGAAAGGTAAGTAATTAATTCAGTTGAATAGTTGTCAGCTGTTAAATTTAAGTACACAATTAGATAATACCAATTTAGGTCGACCAATTAACAAGCAATGCTTAATTTTGTTCAGTCTGTGGTGTAAAAAGGTCGCATTAACAATTAAAGAAAAATCACTTAAGCAAAACATGGTCAGGTCAAAGTGTCTGAATAATTTTTAGTCCCAAATCTTTATCATTTTTTCTGGTAGTCCACTGTATGAAGAACTTTTGGGTATAATATGTCACAGTTTATTTTGCTATCCTCACTTAGATAAATGAACTATAGTGTCCTGCACCCACTAGTAAAAAAAATATCAAAAAATATATCTGGTGTCTGAATATTTTTTGGTTTGACTGTATGTATATATGTATGTACAGGTATACATAAATGCATACATATATATATATATATAGCAAAGTTTCCCTCACCTTTACATGGCAAAATGTGTAACCATAATCATAGTATCTTAATAAGATTAAGGGATACATAATATTTCAATTCTTGCAAATGTTATACACAAGTTTATATTAGATGTATTATGTCCGTAACACGTTGAACATTTTGTCTCAATATGATACAGTAATTAAGCTTGAGCGATATAAAACTTTAAAAATCATTTTTGATCAAACAAAAATACTTCTAAAATGTTTCTTTCAAAACTTTCTAATCCGACTGTCCTAATGTCCTGATAACTCTGGTGCAGTTTCTTGCTTTTTAACATAGTTCTGCGTTTGTTTGTTTGTTTGTTTGTAAAGAAAACAGCAGTCAAATAAATGTAAACGTGTATGTAAATAAAATATTTTTTGATGAAACAAAAATAGCCTACTTATAAAAGTATGTTTCTTTCAAAACCTCCTAATCCAGCTGTACTAATGTCCTGATAACTCTGGTCCTGTTTCTTGCTTTTTAACGTAGTTCTGTTTTTGTTTTGTTTTTTGTTTGTTTGTTTGTTTTTTGTAAAGTAAACGGCAGTCAAATACATGTAAACATGTGTATGTACAAACTTTATACTTCAGCTTGTTATGGCGACAGGCACATTGATAAAACCGAGATTAGGTTTATCGGCAGCCAATCAGAGAGCGGCGCAGTCAGAGTGGGGCGGACGGGGGCGGGGTTTGTGCGCAGCTGCTGACACTCGTCAAGAATTGCGGTGTGGGATAGCCTGGAAAGTGCGTGAAGACCAGAGTCACCCTGTCGAGGAGCGCTTTTGTTTTTCAGGGAGACATTTCCCACAAGTATGCAAAAGGCATTACTTTGAGCTCGCGTCTGGAAACACTGGAGGAAGTTCGTCTCGCGTCTGATCGGCAGCCTCCAGCGGGATTATTCACAACACCAAACCCTCTCTCTCATCGATGCAAACGACTGCGTGTTTACAGTAAATAAGCGTCAATGCGTCGGCCTGTTAACGAATAGCGTTTAGAAGACGTTTCGTTTGGGGCAAGGAGGCGTTTGGGAGCTTTTCAAGATAATCGGCACTAACAGTTTTCGGAGGTTTCCACGGACTGAGCGCGGGACTCTGCTGCTTACAGTTACTCATATAGCAGTTTCACATCGATCTCGGGGTCTCTCACAGAGACACAGTTTCAACAGCACGCTGTGTTGCAACAACTGGCGCAGGTTTTTAACATCTGAAGAATGTAGTTCATTCCCCGTGGACAGCGCGAGCTTCTGCTGAAATGATTAGCGTCTCTCATCAAGTGTGAAATCGCACTTCTTGCTCCCGTTTTATTGTTTTGATTAGTGTTTTTAAATTTTAACCTGCTATTTTTCCCCGTTGTATATAGCATTTCGAGTCTTTTTGCTGCGACTAGAAGAAGGAAGCATTTACTTTTGGAGCATATTTGCTTTTATTTCACGATGTACGAGAGTGTGGACGTTGTTGGGCTGACCCCTAGTCCGAACCCGTTTTTAAGCATGGATTACTACCACCAGAACCGCGGCTGTCTGTTCCCGGAGAAAGGCCTCGTGTCGGGAGCGACCCGCGGCTTCAGGACCCCGCACTGGAGCGGCTCCAATCACTGTAGGTGGCCTTTTATTTTCTTTATCCTTGACACAGTCTCTGATCTAACATTATGCGGACAATTTCATTCCGAGTTCCTCCCCCGACTGCTGAATGTTTGGGGGGGTCACTGGGGCTCTTACAGGGGCAACTACACATCAGCTGTTTTCCGGCGTGTATACATGTTGGCTGTGTCTCAAACTAATGCGCTGTAAATATGTGTAATATATTTTACTGCCTGTTGTTATAGAATAAGGCTCGATTTAAACGCGTATTTCCTGTCAGTGTGATATTAATTCATTGATAATATACAAGTACTGTATATTTAGTGTGGCTTTATGAAATGTTACATTTATAGGTAATCATATTATATAGTATCTCAGTCCCCAGACACTTTCAGGCACTGCATTTCCACCATATTTCTATTGATATTGTCATGAATGAGTAACAAACTAATCAAACTAAATGTATGTGGGTTCAAATTCCTTAGGCTTGGAGGTCAAAGGTCAATTGTGAGTCAGTTTCTCCCAGTGACCACTATGCATTAGGGCCTACATTGTGTCAGTTCATTCTTAGAAACCATTGACTTGTTTTAGTTTTGGTTTGAATGATTATGTGCATTTAGTACAGTAGTGTTTGCATAACTGCAGTAGTAGAAAGCTTTTTTAGATGTCATACAGAGCAGATTGGTTTAAAATTCCCTATTCAATCAGTATTTACATGAAAATCAGGTATACATTTACATGTATATTTATCAGTGCTCTCTATTTCTGTACGTTGTGAAACCTACACTATTTTCGCACCATTTTCTCCATGTGATTTGGTGTTACTCCCATGTGCATTGTGGTTCCTGCGTGTTACCACCTAATTTTACGCATAATCTTAGTGGTTGCTTTGGAGAAGCTTTTTACCGTATAAATTTTATAGTTGGATCATTCATTTTACAAACTCTCATTCTGCAGCATTTTACCTTCAATAAAATGTAGAGTGAAAAACTGAGGGGAATGTGTGAAAATCAACCCAATTTAGCTGATGAGCAAGATCTGAGAAGTTCCATCGGCAGCTGTGTGCAGCCAGCTTTGAAAAGAAGCTACATTAATACCATCAGTTCCAGTGTGCTAATTTTACTACTGTCTTAAAAGTACGTTTGACATGTTCTTAAAATAGAAAGATATTTCTGTTTGCAAAATAAAAGGTATGAGAAGATTAGGTGGTTTTTCTCAGTAGCAGTTGTGTCTGATTGTTTGGTTTCTTTTTAAATACTTTACTTTGTATGTTAGTGTAGGGGAATTTACACCTTACAGTTAACCCCAAAGACCAGGTATGATGAATGAAGACCAGGAGTCAGAGATGCAATCAATGGAAGAAAAATAGTTTGCAGTTTCATAGGCAGAAGTCAGCTTCAACACTCTCGATGGAGTTCGTAGGCCGCTCTGTGTACATGTTAACAACACCAGCAATTATACTCTAACAGAGGTCGCTAATTGCGTCAATGCATGGGTCAGGAAGATTTTAATTGATCTAAAACCTAGATGAACTTAGAAAATCTCCACATGGATGTAAAACTCGAAGCATATCTTCGAAATGATTATTTTGGTGCCAAGTGATCAGAGGTCAGATGCAATAGGTATATTAAACTTATTTTCTAACATGCATAAATGTAACTTTGATTAATAATTATTCAAGAAGAAACAAATATATATTTTCTGAAGGTCGCGATAGCTCCAGGATTCCACTCCTTCTCGTTAGTTCTTACGAAGCATGATACTTGGTATTTTAAATATCATGTATTATTGAATGATAGCAATTATATATAATGGCTATTAAATCTTTAGAGCATAATGGAAAATATATTTTTTTCAGATGAACTAGGGACTGCTTGCAATAGCACATCTTGTACACGGACACTAGACAACGACGATGTCTTATCACAGCGTATGGTATGTGTTTGCAACTCGAGCGTGACATTTCAAGGGGCCAGAGTCTATCTGGAAACATGGTCTCCAGTGATTGTTGGGGCATGTCAACATTGCTAATCTTGTGTAAGCCTGTTTGAGGGATGATTTGTTCTGCAGCTCAGCATCCTTTTCTTATGGAGAACAGTCCTAGCAGCCAAAGTATTTATGGTTCTTGAAAAGGGCACATAGAGCAAGGAGACTCGGTGGTGCGGCTCGACCCCAGAGCTTTGAGGAGACGAGATCTAAATGAAGTCATGTAGAAATAAGTGACGGTCCTAGGATCTCCTGTAAAGTTGTTTTTGTATAAGTGGCATGTTAGGGTGGAATATAGGCTAGTGTCCAATTGTCTCCTTTTCTCCCTGTATGAGAGTTGTGCTTTTAGTCCGAGAAGATATTTTGTATTTCTCCATATTTCTGCAAAAGTGACTTTCAGTGGTTTTTTTAACCCACCATAGTTTCCACTTTGCAGAGTAAATCACAAAGAGCTCGAAAGACCCTCAAGGGCCATTGACTGAAGTGCAATGAATTGCTTTGCTCTTTCAGATAATGTTCAAAATAATTAAAGCCAGGCAGCAGCTTTTAATGACCACATTCTGAGTCTTGCATAAGATCGTGAGACTTAGAATAATGGATGTTTGCAGAGTGTGTTCCTTTAAGTGACACTCAAAGTGAAGTATGCAGTAGTGTTGCGTTTTTCTGCTACTTCTGTCTGTGTATTGTCTTGCGTTCTTCTGAAGCGTGCCATGTGATTGGTTCTTAGTGGCCTTCAAACATGAGCACCTTCACGGCCATCAGGAGCGGATTAGGCCCTCCACCTCCCTGACCTCAAAGCCCTGCTACCTCGGCGATGAGTGAGAGGCTCTGGCGCGCCGTGTCTCAGGGAGGCATCCATCACGGTGTGTTTGAAAAGCTCTCCATCATTCTGAAGGCTGCCTGGGACCCAGCAGAATGAAAGCAGGCGGTCGGATCTCTCTGCTGTTCCTCCCCCACTAAAAGACTGTTAACTTTCTATTCACAAGCCTCCTCGTGACATTCCAGTGTAGCTCTTGTTTTAACAGAGAGCTTGATCTCTTGTGAACATGCATTGTTGAAGGGCATGCTTGGATTGTGCATCTCGTTGATGTATCATCTAGAGATGCACTGATTGACAGGCCAGTGATCGGAATCGGCCTATTTTTCAAATGACCGGCTCAGTCTCGCGTCTTGCCGATCCTTTTATTGCCGGCAATGACGTCACAGCCAGGCGCACAGTCACGTGTATAAACGTGTCGTTTCGTGTGAGAATGATTCAAATTTTAATTGCATTCAGTGTAAACGGCGACTGATAATGTATTTGTCGTGCCAGATGAGGCTTGCACAGCCGTGAGTGTGTGAGAGAGACAGCACACATAAAGTAACTCACAGAAATTTATAGATGCATACTGCGGTAGAAAAAAAGATATTTACAAAATATGATTTAGGTAAGATGTTTCCCCGGATATCAATATCAACACGACTGCAATGTGACACTGATTTTTTAAAATGGTATTTCAATAGACAACAAACAAATAAAGAAAGTGACTTAGATTTTAGACAAAATATTGACTGTTTTTGCTCAATTTCGCTGACGAAAATAGTTCAGATCAAAGCCACAGCAGAACTGTTGTGCGTCTCTGAGCAACACACAAGATGTTTCATTACTGAATGAATCCACTTTTTTGAACGAATCGAGTGAGTCAATGATTCAGTGGCCCATTCATAAGGACAGTCACTTGCCTCGCTACTGAATAAATCAGCCGTTTGAATGAATCGGTTGAATGAATGAATAAATGACTCGCTCATTAAAACAGACATTTGCTGCCACCTACTGGTGGTTTAGTCATATTTAAAACTATCACTGCATTTTTTCAACATTTATTTGTATGTTTTAAAAAATATGTAAAACATTAATGAAAACATTAAAGTTAACTATTTCGTCCTCTTTCTGGTCACAGAGCACTTTATTTTGAGAGTTGTTTAAGTGAGAGAAAATCTGTAACTTAGTCCAGAATGGGGGGAATTGTAATGTTTAATAATTTATTTTATGTAAAAAAAAAATTAATTGAAATTTGCATAGATTTTTGTTTGTATATGCTGTCAATTATAGTTCTTAGAAAGAAAATCGGAATTGGCAAAAATCGGTATCGACTGATACACTTCCAAGAAATCGGAATCGACCAAGAAAATTGCAATCGGTGCATCTCTAGTATCATCACATATGTTTCACTTATAGTATCACAGTAGCAATATTTCTATCCAAGCTGTGAATTTGGCTTAAATGGAAAAATCTAAATATTGCAAAAACGGTTAATAAAAAGCTAATAAAGCAGCATTTCCATTCCACACACTTCTGGGAAACTTCATGCAAGATAGAAATGGAAGTTGTAGCCACTGGGCAAACCAAAGTGGCTCTTTAAAAGAAATAAGTTTACAGAATACTCTAGTAGTTGGTGAGAAATGCCTTATGTCAGGGGTTGGCACAGTATCAGAGAGTTTTGAGATGTAGGGGTAAATATTTTTGGCTTTGGCAATTCAAAACAACCAGAGCAGGTTTTGTTTTCTTCTCTGCATTAAGTCATGTGACTCAGATCTTCTAAAGGTCAAAGTACTTTGATGGGCATCTAGAAAAAAACATCTACAATTTATCCACTTCAAGCGGTCATATACCACATCTTTAAATGCACATTTTGGAAATGTTATCAACATCTAGCCTAATTTTTCTTTGTGTCCATTCAGCTTTATTTTTTAATTTATCCCAAAATCTGCATTAAGGATGCATGATATAATTCCCATTATAAATTGCTATCAGTTGACATTGTATATTTTGGATGCTCAATTCCTTTTCTCTGCATTTAGATTACCTTTGCCATATGGTTTCGTTTGTTATTTTAGACAAAATTACATAGAATCCAACACAAAACAGAAAAATGATTATTAGCTTATTGCATCCCTAATTTGCCTAAAATTCCAATGAAGATCAAGTCAGTGAAGCTTCTGTGGTGTTTCATCGATGGCTTGATGAGTCTCACATGGAGCTGCAGTGTGGAAGCCCTAACTAAGGAAACGCATGTGGCGTTTTATTGTTTCCCATGAACAGTGCCGTGCCGGTGGGAGCAATAGCTCGGCCCGGTTGCAGCTGGGAGGGGATGGAAAGTGGGAGGGGGAAAAGGGATTCCTGTAGAATAAGGGCAGAATTAGTAGAGTTTGAGAGGGAAAGAATAAGTGCCCTGGTCCGTTGGTTAACCAAGGCTTACTAAGGACCGGGGTTTGCCTGAACTCCAGACAGCGTGGCAGGTCTGCTGCTGAACACAGAATGGGAGAGCTGCTAGTTTGCATTTTGCCAGCGGCTCTTGCTGGCACAAGTGGCGCTTGTGTTGCGGTGGGTTTGGCTGGCTGACCGAGTGTTTATTTCTTTTAGCCTTAAATACAGAGCAGGACTTGCAATAGATACTGGGCCTGCCGGCGCTCTGGCAGCACACATCCAAGCGGATCCACAGACACACACACACCCCACATCTGTGCCATGTGGACTGTGGGGGGAGGCTGAGGCATACACAAATGTAACCAGCTGGTGGTGTACCGTGAATGGCTGTGGCCCGGACTCTGGATAGCACAGTTAAAATGCATGCATTTATGTTTTCATGTGCATGTTTGGTGCCTAAAACAATGACTGTAAGAGAACCCAAATGAAAGCCCGGTAGTCATGTAACGTGGGTTTGTTTTTGTTGTTTTAGTTATGGATGTCCAATATATTTGAATATTTTATGATTTACATACTATATATTTGATTTATTTGTTTTGTTTAATTTTTTGTACAATTATTAGTCCATATTGGATACATATCTGTCCCTATAAGACACTTATTTTTACCTTTTTAAAATGCTTGCATTAAGCTAATCCTAAACACTTATAACACTGTTAAATGCAATCCTTTGCAAATCTCTAAATGTCAGTTTTTCTCTAAATATCCATTTGTCATAATGTACATTATTATGTTGTAATGACTACAATTTTTAATGTTTTATTTTTATTTAGACAAAATAATATGGAGTAGGAAAACTGGACCATCTCTTAGATTCACTCCAGAATGTCAAGTTTTCAGCTCTGATGAAGTGGTAAATGTATCATGAATGACAGAGGGGATCTATTATAGTTTACTGCCAAAGAATGATCCTTGACGGGTTAATAGTCAGATGTGCATGTTTAGTATACGACACTCTAAACATCACTCGTCTGGTGTCTTAAAATTTCAGATCAGAGACTACTTTTACCCGAAGGCTGAACATTAGCAGAGCTGCTCTGTAATCATGGCAGGGGAGAACAGTGAGGTTTGTACCTGCACAGGGCCATGGGGCAGGATTTTGCAACACATGGCGCCCTTCCAAATCAGATGTGCAACCCTCCAGCTGTAATGGCTGTTGCTTGCTTTAAAGTGCCGCCATGTGCTGTAGACCACAAGCACATTTCATACATATACAGCGATATATCTTAGTAATGTGCTATCAGGTTATGCTGCATTTCTTTATGGCGCCAGAATCTGTGAGCGAACCTGTGCATGAGAATGTTTGTGAGGACAAGGTTAACGATTTCTCAGTGTTTCTGCTTTAATTCAATATTCGGAATTAGAGCCCGACCAATATATCGTTTTGCCGATATGAGCCATCTGTGAATATGCCGCCGATATGAATTTTTTTTTTACAGAACATATAATGCAGATAAAATGCTTAAAATGGTGTAATTACTTAGTTTGTCCAGCAGAGCGCACTCCATTGTTTGCTACTGGCGACCTGGATGAAACACTTTAAAGCTTAAGTCTATGGAAAACCATTGAAACTTTGAACGGCCATATCTCCGTAACGGCACGGCGAATCCGCACCAAATTCGGGGGATCTCTTCAGCTCAAGGAACCCTCTCGAACGCAAATCGAGTGTACGTCTTGAGGCCCTCTTTCGAATGAGATCACCCCCAGGGTTCGGGAGTTACTGGTGGTTAAATTCGCGGTCCGGCGCCGACCGATCTAGCTATCCTGGGGGGCTACAGACGCGCGGAGGGTGGTGTTCGAGATGGCTCCTCGAGCTGAAGGGATCCCCCGAATTTAGTGGAGATCTGCCGGCGCGTTCGTGAGATAGTGACACCAGTCAACACTTTCCCTTCAGTAAGGAGGTTTCTTGTTCAGGCAGCATTCACCCGTTGTCTTATTCGACAATAAGTACCCTGCGAAGTGGACTTAACATGAAATTCCGCCATGATTCCAGTTCCAAGGGAATGTACACGTTACATTCAAAGGGCATTAAAGTGCGCGAGACGTGAATTTATATTGTATTAGTTACAGAAGTAGGGGAGAGCGGGGCACAAAGTAACACGTTTTGACTTAATCAGTTTGTGTAAATCCACATGGGGTTCAGAATATATATTTTTTTTTTTTATCCACGGTAATTTTACACTTGTCTAGTACAAATATGTCGCTTTGTTTCATAATTACAGTGCATACGTTTTCCTTTATTTACCCTCAAAAATGGAAGTGAAATGTGACAACATGCCCCGTAGGTGGAACACATTGTAACATCTGAGGGGCACGTTATAACTTGACCATATGACAGCTTAAAATCTTATCTGATCGAATGAAGAAAATATACAAGTATATATATATATATAATATAATTATTATTATATATTTTTTTCAAATAAAATAATGGCGTTTTTTAAGAATTAAAAATAATCTGATTTTGGATTTTGACAATGAACACATTGCAACTATGCTTGGGACGGCCCACATGTCAGTCTTTATTCACCTGTTTCTGGTTGTTTCTCAGTAAAATGAAAGTAAATCGTGTAAGTTACATCGCTAATGTCATAGAATAGCACATTGTAACGCAGTGTTACAACGTGCCCCATCTGCACAACTGGAATTTTAAAACTGGTTAGTGTCTTCTGCTAGTAATCAAAGCATTAAAAAACTATCTGAACTGATAAATAACAGATTAAAGATTAAAATAATAGCAGATTTGTCTCATTTTAAATGAATAATAAAAACTGCGATAAATTTACTTAAGCCAGAATTTAAATGTTACTATGGTAAAATAAATAGGCAAACCACGTGTGTTACAACTAACACCCCGTTACTTTGTGCATCGCACTCATCGCAAGTTTGTTAAATTGTTAATTGCCCTTACATATCTCAGTCACCATTATAAGTGTTTGATCACCACATTTGAGTGATCATTGTAAAAAATGTTTTTATGTATATATATATATTCTGTTTATGTTTGTACTAGGGCTGCACGATTAATCACAAGCGATATTTAACGCGCATCTTATCAGTAAAGCCGGTTCTTTAATCAGCGGTAAATCTCCATCACCTGCGTGCTTTCACATTGAGCAGCATTAACTACACAGAGCCGTTGTTCACTTACTAGCTGCGCAAAACCACGTTCATATTCGCGCGATTTTTAGCGCAGGTCGTCAGTGAACAACGGCTCTGTGTAGTTAATGCTGCTCAATGTGAAAGCACGCAGGTGATGGAGATTTACCGCTGATTACAGAACCGGCTTTCTGACAAGATGCGCGTGAAATATCGCATGCGATTAATCGTGCAGCCCTAGTTTGTACTGTGTGTGTGTGTGTGTATATATATATATATATTAGTACTAGTCAAATGTTTGGACACACGAATGGGAAAGTGTCCAAACTTTTAACTGGTACTGTACTATAATATACACAAAGAATATCGGCCGATATGCCCCAAAAAACCCATATCGGTCGGGCTCTATTCTGAATGTTTGCTAGCACCTTTTTCTGGTTTCTCTAGAGCTGGGCGATATAGCCAAAAAATCATATCTCTGTTTTTGTTTTTTGGCTGAATTGCGATATACAATATATATCCCTGTATTTTCTACACTTTTTATTTTTTTTATTTTTTTTTTAAATTCACATCCTGCCCAATGTTCATATTAAAGGCAATGAAAACAAATAAAGTGAATGTAACTATGTAAGCCGTGGTATATATTATTATGCTATATATTACATTATAGCAATGTAACATTGCAATCTAAAAACTCAAAACTTCACTAAACTAAAAAGCAGAAACTAATTGTATTATACTGTTTTCATAACCCCAGACTTTGCAGTTACTTGTTGGTTAAAAATTTTACATATGGCAGGTTTACTGTCAAACTACAAATATTTGACCAAAATGTTTATTTCAGTTAGAATTATTGTGCTCCTGTTTTAGTGCACTCCATCTGTTTTTGACGTGCATATGCTCAGCGGCTCTCATTCACTGAAGTCCGTAAAGTTTAACGGACAATCGCATTCAAAAGGCTCATGTACTCCTGACAGCAAAATGGAAATATTTCCATGATTTTCTAACATTTACGAATGGAGAATATACCTGTGAAATGTAAGTTATGTACTGAGGCAAACACCACATTTCAAATGCATTAAACAGCCTTTCAGCAGCACATGTAGCCTATCTGTCAGAACATCTGATGGGGCGAGTCACTTTAAACTATACATGTGAACTATATCTTGCAAGTGAATTTAAAGCCCTTAATATAAAGCATGTCTTGTGTTTAGGACAAATTGGATTACGCACTTTACCCACAGCAACTCACTCTGCCTCTTCCGCTATTTTTCAGATGTGCTTGTATCAAACTACTGTCTGTCAATTCTATTGCGTCATACCATATCGCTTATAAAAGTATATCGATTATATCGTATAAACTCGAGATATATCTTATTTTTTGTTTTATTGTGGACTCAATGTAGTTTAGGGAGGAGGGCTGGAGTGGACAGCTTTATTTATGTAGCGCTAAGGCGGATTTGGAGGGCGCCGTGCCCAAACACGTTGACAGATTTTGGGCCAAGGCTAAAGCTTGCCTAAGCCATGCTGCCGTGCTTCAGATGCTCTTCGACTCGAGCGATTAACTTGATTACAGATGGATGACCATACATCTGTTTTATTTCCAAACGCACCAGCAACAGTCCAAAAAGAGTATCGGAACTCGATTTGAGCACTATTGCGGCATCGCAACCGCAGCAGTTGATAATATGCATGGAAACGAGTGATAAGCACCAAAGTTAAGTTGTAGGAGATGAATGTCGTCCAGCTGTGTGCAATCCATTTCAAAAGACTGTGCTTGACCCATTGTGGTGTTTCCTGATGGCCAGTGACATCAAGTGAATTCCTGAGGGCCGGATTTCGGTGCAGAAAAAAGAATTTGTGGACGAGGTACTTAAAAACTCAGACAGTGGGGGGTGGAGGGTGTCTCTTATATTGCACGCTGTAAAATGTCAAGCAAAAGAGGGCAGAAAGAGAAACCAAGACCAGCTATAAACACAGGCAATAAAAATAAGGGAGGCCTGGGGGCTGAAACCTGCTCTGGCATTGGGCCCGTTGAGAAGGGGTTGGGCAGTGCCTCAGAGGGACCACTTGGCTGGGGAAGGTTAAAAGGAACGAAATCAGCATGTCTATAATGTCCAGCAGATTTTTTTTTGTCTAGTCCTGAATGTCCCAGATGGCCTTTCACTTTTTGCTTAGTTTCACATAACAGCGTGATTCATGCCTTGGAATTTTGTTTTATGGATCACGTCTCGACTTCCCTAATGTGACTGTGAGATGAAATAATGGCTTTGTGTGCGCAGCGCCATTCTGTCATTTAATTTTTTTCCACCTAGTGAGATCTCAAGAGTCAGAAGTGTGTTAAACACCGTTGTGGCTGAAATATTCCTCCGGCGAGGGTGCGAAATGGACTGCTTTGTCCTGCGGAGCTTGCGTTTTCCTCACTCGCTATATTGTTAATTATCAGAATGAATTCTGTAGGACGCCGAAAATGAATATAGTGGCTTAATGAGGCGCGTACAGTTAATAGAGTTGTGGGAACGACTACTCTACTCGTCCTGTGATTATCTTCATATTACTGATGGGAGAAATAACTCTTAGTGTCTGATGGCCTTTGCCTCGTAAGTTTTAAAAAAGACAAAACGTCAAGAAGTGTTAAAGCTGCCTCTTAGTATTCATTCTTTAACACTAATTAAAACAGCTGTCACTGGATAAAGACCAGAGAGACGGGTGTGTTACATAGTGATGCACATCAAGCATTTTATCCTCCTCTGTGAGATGTTTTTGACGAGATGAAGGGCCATTTGTAGGGTCGAACAGCAATTCAGCAGTCTTACATTTTACCTAGTTTGAT
This sequence comes from Sinocyclocheilus grahami, assembly GCF_001515645.1. Lineage (NCBI taxonomy): Eukaryota > Metazoa > Chordata > Actinopteri > Cypriniformes > Cyprinidae > Sinocyclocheilus > Sinocyclocheilus grahami. Next base: position 718,995 of record NW_015505228.1, read on the forward strand.
TTCCTTTACACTCTTAAAAATAAAGGTGCTTCAAAAGGTTCTTCACAGCGATGCCATAGAAGAACCATTATTGGTTCCACAAAGAACCATTCAGTCAAAGGTTCTTTAAAACAGAGCAGTTAGGCCTTTACAGTTATTCAAAATAAAACTGAAATTAGTGTGACTATCAAATCGCACTTTCAGAGTGAAGCGTGGTACTGTATTCTTTTACAAGCAAGCGGTTCATGATCCGGTTTAAGGGCTCCCTGTGGTTTTCCTCCAAAAGGGTTGGTTTAAAGTGCCCCTATTATGGATTTTTGAAAATTACCTTTCATGCAGTGTGTAACACAGCTCTAAGTGAATGAAAACATCTTGCAAAGTTTTAAATCTAAAAGTGCACCGTGTATAAAGTTGTCTTTCAAAAGAAAGAATCGACTCAGAGTCATGAAAACGAGTCGTTTTTAAAATGAATCTTAAGCGGTTTCAAGTTGACATCAATATGAAACATTAGCATATTTATCCCCGCCCACTTGTTGCATGTGCAGACCCGGGAAAACTTGAACCTCCCCTTCCTCAAACACCATAGCGGATTCCTGTGGAGAAGGGTAAATCCGTTAAGGTACAGTTAGGGCATGTCGAAAAACTCCCAACTCATTTTCTCCTCCAACTTCAAAATCATCCTACATCTCTGCAGAAGCACCGACCTAGTGTTTACAAAGTGAACGTGCAAGGAGGGTCAAACACATAAAAAGGGCAAAACAACGATGTAATATTGAAGTTGGAGGAGAAAAGTGTTTTTAGACATACCCTGTCTTTGAACCATTGTATGCAAAATACGTATTTAGTTGTGTGTGTTGTTTGCTCTGCCTCACTGGCTAACAGCAATATCTGTTCACTCGCAATTGTCTAGAAATGTGGCAATGAATAGTGAATGTTTGTTGTTGTTATTACTTGGAGTTCTGATAAAAAATAGAGCAATACGTTGGTGTACAAACTGCAGTGCTTTGTCAATACGTTTCTGCATTGGGCTAATGCATATACCATGGCTGTTTGGGTGTTTACCGCTGAGCTGTGGGCTAAGTAATGGTGATGGGTGTTCTGTTATTGACATGCGCTGCACGCAGTAGACCAATCACAACAGACTGGGTCATCAGACCAATCACCGCAGTTCACCGCAAAGGTGGGTTTGGAAAAATTTATCGTTGAGCAAACTGTTTGGGGAGTCGTTGAACAAAAAAGGAAAAAATAAATCCATATAAGACAATGAATGTGTTTTTTGACATTGCATGCATGTCAACCTGTTGTTGGGGACTCCCAAAACCAAAATATGAACCTTTCATAACCCATAATAGGGGCACTTTAAAGGGGTCATATGATGCTGCTAAAAATAACATTATTTTGTGTATTTGGTGTAATGAAATGTTTATGCGGTTTAATGTTCAAAAAACACATTTTCCACATACTGTACATTATTGTTTCTTCTCTGAAACGCGTCGATTTTTACAAAGCTCATCGGTCTGAAAAAGCAAGGTGTGCTCTGATTGGCCAGCTATCCAGTGCGTTGTGATTGGCCGAATTCCTCAAGCGAATTCCTCAAATGTTACGTCCCTTACCATATTGTGATGCCTGCGCCAACCACATGTGACGACCCTGGGCTGGACTCCACTTCGTCCACGGTAAAAGCCGATCCGGCCATCGACAGCGCAAAGTTGTAGTATTTCCTCAGCAACCAGCACGGATCAGCTCCAGGAATGACGAAGCGATATCGTCCTCTTTTGGAAGGCCAAACAAAGTAGTTTAACTTTCACAACGAAACACACAGTGCCTTCACGACATGGCGGCGATGGCAGCAACAATACTACAGCGAGAATAAAAGTTACGCCGCCTTTCTTTGCGTGAACATTTGGGCGGTGTTATGTAAATCTTCCCACATCGTGACGTAGGTATGTGGGGGTGTGTTAGAACGAGCCGTTTTAGGTAGGCGTGGCTGACTCTTAACTTTTATGAAGAATATCTCTTTGGATTTGAGACTTTAGTCTTTGCAATTTTACAGATCTTCTTTATGCACCAAGAGCTTGTAACACTTCAAAGAGAAAGGAAAAACTGAAATCGCATCATATGATCCCTTTAACTTTTGAAAATAAAGAAATGAAGCCATAAATATGAAATTATTTTTACAGTTGTGCTGTAAATTAATTTAACGCTTGTTTTATTTTACAGTGAAATATTACAATTGTACAATTATTATCTTAGTTATCTTGATCATTTTTTGCCAAACTTTGCAGACCTACGATAATTTCATTGTTCAAACACCGCCATTTATCTATTTATTGTTGAGATTTATTTTAAGAAAAAAAGACTGGAAAAGTGTAAAGAATTCAAAAAGTTCTTGTTCTGACCATAAAGAGTAGTTTAAAACCACAATTAATGGCCTAATTTCTAAAATTTTCACTTAGGAGCAAAACATCTGCATTTAAACTTCAAAGATATAAAGATTTGAAATTAATTGATGATTTTTGTATTTTTTTTTACATATCACAGCCCTAATTTATAGGTTTCCGTAAGTTTTTTTTTAGCGTATACAGCTATAATGATATAGTTATGGTAATAAAACTCATTGCTTATTTCCATCCTTCTGTTTTTGTCTGTGCATATTTTGCTCTCTTTTTCTCTGACGTAGCTCAGGCTTTGCCAAGGTTCAAAAGGCTGTTGGCTTTATAGGCTGTGTAAGAAAAGTCCTTAACTAGTGCTAACAGTCTCACAGCCCCTCTTTTATTTGGAGTCCCTCTCTACGCATTCACCGAGGCATGGGCTGTTGCGGATGAATGTAGGTCAGCGGCTATTAGTGGCAGATCAGGGGTTCCCTCAGCTATGACTGAGCCGGCCCCCTTCGCTAGGCCCTTTTGTAAAGTGCACAATATGCTAAGCACGCCTGTCATAGTATAAACCATTCTCCAGGCTTTAGGGCTCATGTGACAGGCCGGTTGAGATGCGCAGGGCGCGGTGGGACATAACTGGATCGGTATTTGGAGGGCCAACTCTAAGCGAGCTATTTAGAGGCAAAGCATAAGCCTTTAATATCCTGATTCCTGTACAGTTTTGAACAGGAATCCCGCACATAACTCCGCCCTCGAAGATTTTAACGAAAAGCTAATCTCATTACTGGCCTTGATCTAATTAAATCCCTTCCCTCTTTGCCTGTCTTTGTGTTTTATTTGCCTGGTTTAGGAAGAAGGCAGTCCCGCGTCTTGAGATGCAGCTGTAATAAGGCTCTTTGGGAAATGCTAATTTTGTCTCCACGTGCTACACCACACTTATTTGTTTGCTTTCAGGACTTTCCTTTTCCCACTGCTGTCCAAGGAACCCATAAAAATGGGGCTTAATTGGAAAATTGCTACCTCTTGGTTTTGACCACAAAGAGCCCTGGCAAGTGTTAGCGCTTCACCCTGCTGAGTTTGGCTGCCGTGATGAAAGGGCACTGCTTTTCTGTGCTGTTACGCGCCACCGTGGGCTCGCTAGCAGTGCTGGAACTCAAATCAGCCGTTCGCTGCTGTTTGGCCTGGTATTTATACATGCAGGACTGAGGCTGTCACTGATTATGTGTTACATCTGTGCCGTCAAAATGAATGATTATACGGGGCAACGGATGTTAAATTGCTCTGTTTTGTCAAATCTAACTTAAACGGGACATGCAATTTGTGTACGTTTGTTACTTTTATACATTTACAGTGAGGTCACTATTTTGGAAATATATATATACAAATCCAGGACACAGTTGTAATGTTTTTGTTTGTTTGTTTTTTGGCCCAGTTGGGATAGTAGTACAGATTTGTATTTCCACTGCCAATGGCCCTACCACAAAAAAATACATGTTATTTTTAGCAACGTGTTTCTGTGTTAGTATGCATTTTCTCAGCAACAAATAATTAATAGGTTTCCATAGTTTTTTTGTTTTTTACTTATACAGCTGTAATGAAATTATAGCTATGGGAATGACAGCAATAAATATATAAACATGCTTTAATTAGATTGTGAAGACCGTGCTCATAGAAAACCAAAGTTTGCAAGACCTATAAAGACACATGAATATGGTCGGTGAAAGCGAGACATCGTGATGCATTTGTGACCAAACAGAGCAAGTGACAGTTCTGTTGACTTGTTGAGGTATGAAATTTCATGTCTTTGTTAAAGTTGACATATTTCAAATCAAAGTCGGTGTAAAGTGCTCACATTATACCTATTATTGTCCAGTTTGCACTTTTTTTTTTCTTTTCTTTTTTTTTATCAGACCACAAACGTGAAGCACCACAAATGATAGTTCCTTACTGCACACGTATGGTCTTGTGATCTTCATGCATCACACATCTGGCACTGCAGATGTTTTCAAAGTACCTGTGATTAATTGAATTGGAAATGAACAATAGATACAGTGCCGCCTCACCATACCATTCAGTCCATTCACCAGATGACTGAACGCCACACAAAGAGCATGTGTTTGAGTTGAGTGAAGTTTGAATTGCTCTCTGAGTGGTCTGAAAGCTCCATAAAAGCCATTTTATACAGTAAAGATTACGGAGGACTTTATTACTCGAACAACAGTACTGGTTTGTGGGCAAATGCTGTTCTCATGACCTATTGTGTGCTGTGTAAATAATGACTCATGAATCAGAGCATGAGATCTTTGCTTACAGTCTAGCATCTGGGAGCTGCTTAGTAGCGACCCTGTTCAGAAGTGCGAGTGGACATCTGCGTTTCCCTTAAGACATTTGCAGCTGAAGTTATTACGGTGTTGCAAGATGGAATTTGACCTGAACCATTTGTGCTGCGCTAGACGCTTCTCTGAAACCCTCAGACCTCCAGTGCAGCTCCTCTGAATCAAGTTCTTGACAACTGAGCTGTTTGCAGATAAACAATGTTGTTGTAAATTCATCTCTTTGTCTTGATGTATTTATGAAGTGGACTGTGTTTGATTATTTCAAATATACATACACATTTCTATCTTCTGTTGCGTGTATAAAGGCCTGGGAGACTGAATACCAGCACAAGGGCTATGAGTAAACAATTTCACCACTTCCCTAACTAAAAAAAGGTGACTATTGGGGGGAAAAGCCATCTGTCGTGTCATTGACCAATAGGGGTGAAGAGGTGGGCCTTAAAAAGATGAGTCACCAGACTGAGCTACTGATCCAGGCCTGTGACTCACCGGCACTCTGGTGCAAAGTGACCTGCATTGTAGTCTCACATGAGTGTGTGTGCTTTTCATCCTGCACACTCCCTCGTTTTTCTCCAGCGTCTCAGTCTCTCTGTGCCCAGCAGCACTGGGCCATTACCATAATGGTGTTGGTAATGATGAGGCCTTGATTCATTTGTATCCATCTCCCTCTCCCCCTCTCACTGGGTTAACTTTGAATAACACAAAGAAATGGGACTCATTTTTTATTGAGTGTGTGTCGGGTAAGTATAGGGAGGCTTAATAGTTGTACCAAGATCCGCTTTCCCCCAGAGAGCTACCGCCAACGCTGAGAGGTATGCAGCATTTTCCTTTCATGGTCTGCCCTATTTTTCCTCTCCTTCTCTCTCTCACGCGCACTCTATCTTTCTAGCTCTCTCACACATAACTCACAATCTTTCCTGTATTTTTCTCACTTAGACACACACCCACACGCTCAAAGACTTTAACACCATAATATTTTTCTCACTCCATGTGCAAGTAACATAATTGTCTCCCTATATGTGGTGTCTACTGCAGAGAGCTCACAAGTAATGCTGACTGTAGCCCCGTTTTGACATGTCCTGTGAAATGTCGAAAAACGCCAGTATTGTACGTAGAAGTGAAATGCATATCCGTGTGGGAATATTATGTAGTGTTAAGTGTTTTGATTTCATTTTAATTTATTTGTATAGCAGTTTTTAAATACCTGTAGTTTGCCATTATTTTATGTTTTTGTAAACTTAACCTTTTCGCACGTGAGTTTAAAATATACTATCTGAGCCCCCAGCGTGAGTTTTTTTTAATTTATTTATTTATTTTTTATTTTAGAACGTATCGCTTTACTCTTTCTATGAAGACGTGGCATGTTTGTCACGTGACCCAACGCAGCCTCAATAGCGCTGTATGACACATGCATCGCTTTTTAGTTTTTCTAAATATTCACTAATGTGTTCACTATAGTATGAAATATCTGATTTTCCTATTCTCAAATACGTGAAAGTACATGTATTTGGTAGTTTAAATGCCTTTAAAATGACCATGTTATTTGATCTATAGTGGGTGATGGGTGCCACCATGTTAGTTCGTGCTGAATCCGAGGTGTGGGATTTACAACACGTAAATCCATCCTCTTTTCCCGAAAGACATTAAAGAAAGTTTCCGGTGAACTGGGAGAAGAGTAGACTAAACTTTTAAAGTTACCTACACAATGTGTATATGATATCAATAAAACATGTCGTCAAATTATAATTGAATGGATTATTATTGCCACTTCTATGGACATCGGTGTGTATTTTACAAACTATAAATGTATTGTTTTGATAGTACTTGTGTATTTAGATGTCTGAAACCTACAATAAGCATTATATGGTTGAAAACGCTGAATAGTTATGATAATATGACGTATCACATGACGCACAGAAACGTTCTAATTACACCGGTGTGATCGTACGCATTAAAGAGTTAAAAAAACAATTATCTCCTTTTATGAACCAAAGGCAACAGTGGGAAGGAAGGCACCTTAACACCGAGATGGCCAAACTAAAGTTGACACATAATTACCTTTAATTTGACATTTGTTTTATTATTGCATTAAATGTATAGAATATAAGTGTCGTGGGTGATATGACCAAAATTTCATATCACGATATGAGCCTTTTTATTTCACGGTAACGATATATATCACAATATAGTTTTTTTCCTTTAAATATGGTCTTTATGATATACATTTTTGATACCATAGAAATTTCCTAGTTCTTGTCACCAGTGTCAATATCACAAACTAATACTAAATAAAAAAAGCTCACTGAAGATAAGTAAACAGTCATCGATTAAATAAGAATAAGAAACTAATTACAAGCAATGGGACAAAACTACAGTTGAACAAATAAGAAATGCTGTGTATATTGTATAAAGTAATCAAATTAATAAAAACAATGCATATTCTTCACTGTGTAAATTAAATGTATTTCTTATTAAAGTTACAAAAGTGATTTAGTCGAGAGCAGTGAGTGATTTTTTTATTTTTTTTTCTCTTTTGTTGTTTGATTAACATGAATGACTGATCACTTTTAGAGCTGCCCAGATCCAATATACTGTTACACATTTATTTTCTTTCTCAGCTGTTTGCTTTTACTTGTGAAGATGGGCATTTTGGCAAATACAAGTGTGTGTATTTAACCATTCAAAGCCCATAAAGTGGCAAAAATAACTTCAGTACTCGTTCAGTACTACCGCGCTCTTTGAGCACGGTCTTCACGTGTGCGCACCTCTCTGACAGCACTCAGAAACAGTCTCTCAAACTGTGCGCACATACAGCAAAATAAGTTCTCTTTCACTGCTAATTAAATTTCAATGGCTTAAAATCACTTGGTTTTTAAACCACAATGCTTAAAAATGTATGAAAACAAGTTTTAGTGACCATGTAGCACAGCAGCCCTACTTGAGCATGTAACCGTGACACAAACAATAGTCCAAAATCTCTACCGGTTAATCATGTTTACCGGTATATCACGGCCAACCCTAAATATAAGTGACTTTTTTGTTGTTGTAAATGTAATTTTTTTTTATTTTTTTTTGCTTTCAGCCCACAACCCAAATTAAAGTGATTTTTGACCCTAAGATAATTATATATGTAAATGATCTATACAAGTTCATATAAAGCATACAGTACAGTTCAGTTGAACATATAGTACTTGTTGGTGGTGTATGACATCTTGTTGGTATAGGTGTTGTTGTTGGTGGTGGTGGTATGTAAGATATATGTAATGTAATAGATGTATGTTTTTAGAGTACATTTATATTTTTGTATTCGTATACGTTTAATAAATACATTTTCTAAGTTTATGCACAGTGTGTATTTGCGGTGTGTGATGATTTGTCTTGTTTCATTAATAGACAGGGGGCAGGGCAGTTCATTGAGTTCAGTTAACGGTCTCTGGGGGAAACCGAGATACAAGAACCATCTTTCTTTCTTTTACCCCTCTCGTCTGCTTCTCTTGCTGTGACAGGACGTCAATGCCAGCTGCCTGTGCAGTCTACCAGTAATGCTGTTATCACTTCTGTCTGTCTTTAAAAAAATCAAGTCCCAGTGATTGTGCTAAGGTGACATTTTTGCCCTGTTGGGATTTCAAACCCTCACAAACTGATAAAAGAATGAGTAAGATCATTGAAGGCTACACCTGTGCTCCAAAACCTGGCAAGCTGCCTACATAGTTGCAATGCTTTTTGGGATTGCCTCTTTTATATAGGATAACCGCATTGCTGACTGAAAGCAAAGTATTTTAGAAGACTGCATACATTTTGATGCAGTCTAGGTAGCCTGCCGACTGTGTTTTGGAGCAGAGAGTTGGCCGTTTTAATGTGAAATTTAACCAGCCTGCCAGCTTTGGAAGTATGCGGTGATGTCAAACAGCTAAAGAACGCCTCGGTAACTGATGTCTTCTGTGTGCACGAGGGGCGTCTCGGACAGGTGGTGAAACTGAACCGTTTCCGAAAGCCTCGCAGCGGTTAATGTAAGGTTACCCTGGGTCGAACCTCTGGGCATAATTAAACTTGATTTCAGAGCGAGGTTGTTCCTTCCAGAGCTACAGGCCAACTCAAGAGCCATGACTAAGACGCTTCTCCTCAGAGATGCAACAGAGTGCATAATTAGAGCGTGCCACCTGATCACAGCTTCACAGGAAGCCGCTTGCGCTGCTAGTTCTGCGGTTATTCGGGTTCAGGGAAGCAGCTTCTAACCCTCAAACTTTCGCTTATTTTAGAGCGAGGGATTTCTCTGTTCAGTTCAGCTGTTCAATTTTTAATACGTGCTATTTATTATTGATCAGATGGAGTTTAAAGGAAGTTTGAGGCATTGTGGTATGGGTGAAAGTAGATGAAGGTGTAATTTTGGCCATTGCCGCAGTGTCTGCTGTCAGAAGAGCAGTTCCCATGATGTTGTCCTGGAGCTGTGTTGAGCACTGTCCTTGTTATGGAAAATGTGCCACTCATGTTGGAGTTGCACAGCAGAAAGAGGTCAGATGGCGCTCTAGGGAACGAGCGAATGACATAGAAAGAGCGAGCGAGATTTGGTGAAAGGGAACGAGTGCAACAGTGAGAATAATTGTTTGAGAGAAATCAACTGTTTGACATCTAAAAACAATCTCACCTTCTTGAAGCTTCGTGTTCGTGAGAGCAGGATGTGTGATGCCAGCCGGTAGTTTTTCTCACTTCCTGTTCTCTCTCTGTGTGAAAAATACAAGCTAAAGTACCATCTGCAAATGTTTCGTGCTGAGATAACATTTTGTTTTATGTTTTTCCAATAAGGGGTCTTTTTTTTGTGTTGCAAATTTATATATAAATGAATTAAATGAACACATTGTTTGACAGCATTGTTACTGCCTTTTGCCTTTTGTATGGTAAAACATTTGCATTAAAGGACAAAGTGACATATTTTTGACCTTTTGGGTTACAGCGGCAGTTTTTTGACAACAGTATCTAAAGTATAAATCGGTTTTATCAAGTTATCTTTTCACATTGATTCATTTTCAAATTATTTCTTTAGTAAATGTGATGTTAAAAAAGGTAATTTTACTGCAGCATGTTATTTACTTTTTATATTAAATAGTAGAGCCCGACCGATATATCGTTTAGCCGATATTTTTGGCCGGTTTGAGCCGGTCACCGATATATCGGTATCGGCGAATACGCCACTGATATGAAATTTTTTTTTTTACAGAACATATAACGCAGATAAAATGCTTGAAATTATGTAATTACTTAGTTTGTCCAGCAGAGACATGTCTTACTTGATTACTTAGTTTCTCCATTGTTTGCTACTGGCGACCTGGATGAAATGCTTTAAAGCTTAAGTCTATGGAAAACCACTGAAACTTTGAACGGCCATATCTCCGTACCGGCGCGGCGGATCTGCACCAAATTCGGGGGATCCCTTCAGCTCAAGGAACCCTCTCGAATACGTATAGAGTGTACTTCGAGGCCCTCTTTCGAATGAGACCACCCCCGCGTCGATAGCCCCCGGGGTTCGGGAGTTACGAGTGGTTAAATTCGCGGTCCGGCACCGACCGGTCTAGCGATCCCGGGGGGCTACCGATGCGCGGAGGGTGGCGTTCAAGATGGCTCCTCGAGCTGAAGGGATCCCCCGAATTTGGTGGAGATCCGCCGACGTGTTTGCGAGTTAGTGACACCAGCCAAACACTTTCACTTCAGTAAGGAGGTCTCTTGTTCAGGCAGCAGCATTCAAGCGTTGTCTTATTCAACCGTAAGTACCCTGCGAAGTGGACTTCACATGAAATTCCCCCATGATTCCAGTTCCAAGGGAACGTACACGTTACATTCAAAGGGCATTAAAGTGCGCAAGACGTGAATTTATATTTATTTACAGAGGTAAATTGTCACACTTCACACTTCTCTAGTAAGTTTCGTCTGTGTGTGAAGACAGTAGCGCAAATCCGTGAATGAATGTTCCAAAGTGAAATAAACTTCAACGGAATAGTTGAGTGGAATTGAATTTAATTAAAGTTGAATAAACTTCAACTTTACTGTTCAGTGCACTGATGTCAGACTCATTTTGAATTAAGTTTGTTAAATGCCCTGCCTCCATCATTGCATATCTTTGTCACGTCATAAGTGTTTGATCACCAAATTTGAGTGATCATTGCAAAAAATGTGTTTACGTATATATATTCTGTATATGTATATACTGTATTCTATATATAGTACCAGTCAAATGTTTGGACACCCGAATGGGAAAGTGTCCAAACTTTTGACTGGTACTGTACTATAATATACACAAAGAATATCGCCCGATATATCGATATCTGCCTTTTTTTACTCCCAAATATCGGTATCAGTATCGGCCCCAAAAAAAAACATATCGGTCGGGCTCTGTTAAATAGTGATATGTCAGTTTTATATCAGTCATCTGCCACCCCTAAGATCTCAGCATTTGCCATAAAAAAAAAACAATATCAGTCGACCTTTAGTTACCATAGTCATTAAAAAACCTGGAATTATTAGAAACTTGTAGGGAATAATAAAATTGTAGCTCCCAGGCCTTGAAAATTCATCCAAATTTCCTCCCTCTCATTCCCTCATCTCTTATTTCAAATTAGCAAGAAATAGCTTTTTGAGTGTCATTTCTGTAAAACGTTTATTTTTATTCCGTGTTTGACTGGAAATGTCAATGACTCAAAATGTTTCGGTCAGAAAGTGTATTCTGTATATTTGGGAAAATCCTGCATTTCCCAAATTATTGCTTGTAATTCTTCATAACTGTCCCTTCATGGGTCTGTTTTTCTTTTGTAGTTTCCCCACATTATTGGAGATTTTTCTCGTTTTCTTTCCTCATTTGCTAAATAAAACCGTTAAGCAGCTCTCTCAGCACACTGCATTGAAGTCGGTTGTGTCATGCGCTGGGAATCGTGTTTGAGTTTGTGGGGACCTTTGCTGTCTGTGTGTGGAAAGAGATAAGAACTCGACATCCTCATCTGACTCTGTGCTGGTGCCAGGGTGGGTATTTTTAGCTTTGACTGTGCTTTTTCTGAACTCAGGAAATAGACGCAGACGGTTGCCCACTGGCTCAGCAACAATGCATGTGTAGTGTAATGACGGTGAGGCCTCGTTTTCTACTAGACTGCTCATAATAGACAAAGATGAGAGAGATCTACCTAACTCACCGTTTAACATGTTTCACCAATGTTCTTATGCTTAAAGAGGGCATTGTCTCATCATTCAGGCATTTGTTTGGCGGCCCCAGTGTTTGCGTTGTGAGTCTATGCTGTAGGTAGATTGTCTCTCTGAACACAGACACTGATCTAAGTGAGTCAGGTATCATATCAAACCTTAAACAGCAACACAAGCACCCCTCACTGCCTGTCTCTACCACACAGCCATAACTGACTGCTTGAACAGAAGAGATTTGGTGTTGGATACTCTATTTAAAGACATAAGATTTTTTTTTTAATTAAATTGATCAAAAGTGTCATTGAAAGCTTTTACGTTGTTACAAAATTTTTCAATTTCAAGTAAATGTTGTTCTTTTTTAAACTTAAGTATCGGTTTCCTCAAAATATTAAGCAGCACAACTGTTTTTGATACATTGATAAGATAATTGACAATGTTTTTGCCGTCAGAAGAATAAATTACACATTAAAATTTTTTTTAAAAAATGCTTAAACTGTAATATTTCACGCTGTCACTATTACTGAATCTCACCAATTCCAAACATTTGAACAATGTAGCCTATATGCTTGTGTATTCCTAAATGCTGACAGAATTCACATTTGGCAGGTGCACCAATTTATTTATTTGAGAAAAACGGACCAAAAATATTGATCGCTGCTGCAGTAGCCAAAAAATATATAATTCATAAAGGGTCAGAAAAATGGTAAATGAAACTGTTTCTGGTCCTCATTGACTTCCATAGTTACCAGCAACTGTTTGGTTTCCCACATTCTTCGAAATATCATCTTTTGTGTTCAGCAGAAGTTTGGAACAGCTTGAGGGCGAGTAAATGATGCAATTTAAATTTGTCAATTGTCCCTTTAATGCTGCGATTTGATCATTTTCGACATCTATTAGGGTTATTGAAACAATATCTGAGACTCTGCATTACTCAGATTACTGACACATAATAGCATGTTCTCCTTCACTAGAAACCTGTCTTCATCTCATTTTTCTTCATACCATGGCATTTGTGAGAGACACAGCAGGAAAGGAGAGGATAGCAGCAGGTGAGAGACACATGGGGGTTGAGGAGTGAATGTGTCTGTGTATATAAATGTTTTGAAAATATACCAGTGCCATCATCGCCACCATGCAGACGGTCACTTACATGTGGGCATATTCATACAGGGAAACATCAGCGACGTGGAGAATTTCAGCTATTCAAAATTCAGAGTACTTGTCATTTTGTGCCCTTGACATGTGGAGAGGACATTGTGGGTTTCCCTCATGGTGTGCTGTTTAAATGGCAGTTGATTCATAAGCTCTCGGTCATGGCAGCTCTTTGACGGTGCCGTGCGGCTCTGGCGCCCCCTCCACTCAAGCACAGCGTGCGGCTTCTCCCTCCACACCCCGGCTGACTGTCATGACTTTATTAATTAAGGCTGGCACTCGTCCCAGTCGGTAGCAGCTGAAACCGGGAGGAAAGCGAGAGTGAATGTGTAAGGAGAGCGTGGCACCAGCCTATCTGTCTGCTCGCTCCAGGAATGGAGACGCTCTCCTGACAAGCTTGACCTTAGCTGCTCATCAGGATGCACAAGCGCTCCCTCGCTGAGCCTTCCTGGGGAGCGGAGGGATCTTTTGAATGTTGAAGGTTACTGCAGACTGTTGATAAAACACCAAGTGCAGTTTTCTCAAAGGATCCTAGTAACCCTCATGAGGAAATTATGGTGCGTTAATGAGTTAAACTAAAGGCTGTTTCTGTTCTCTTGTAGCTGTGGAGACCCAGAGCACAAGCTCAGAGGAGATCGTACCAAGCCCACCTTCTCCACCTCCTCCACCACGGGTCTACAAGCCCTGTTTCGTCTGCCAGGACAAGTCCTCAGGCTACCATTATGGAGTTAGTGCATGTGAAGGGTGCAAGGTAAGAATCTATCCTGTCCCAATTTGCAGGATTGAGGCCTCAAAGTTTTTGAATGCTTTAGTCACACAATCAGTATGTTTACATGGACAAAAATGTTCCGATTTGAACACGATTAAGATAATTCTCTGTTTAAGAATCTATGTAAACAGATTTTGGATTACCTTAATCTAGTTAAAGTCATACTCGAAGTAAACAAATTGAATCAAGACGTGGAGTATTCCTATTTTAGTCGCATTATCGAAGTGCAGTATAGACAAGTAAACTCCTTAATCACACGTTTACCGTCGTGTAGGACTTTTCGCCGCATTTTGCGACAGGATACACACGGCAGTGGTCAAGCGTTTGACGGCAAACAAAAGAGCATGGCTTCAACAACACTGACGTCTGTTTGCACGTATAGCATTACAAATAATTAACTGCACTTGAAGCTTTCGTAAAATTAAAAATGAAACACCCAAAACTGTATATGGCATCATAACGAAGACAAACTATATGTTTATAAGTGAAATTCTGGAGGGGACTTCGGATGGCATCAAGTGGGTATATAATGGCGTGTGTCATTAATCGATCTATGTACTATAACATGTAAATCGGGAACACGAAAGGAATATTCTAAAAGCAACTCATGTAAACACCTTAATCATAATATTGCCTTATTCAGAATAAGGTAAATAATTAGATTACTGATGTCCATTTAAACGTAGTCACTATCATAGTGATAGCCAGTCAGTTACATATGTATAGTCAAGTATGTCTGTTATTTTATAATTCAAGCCGCTTAAAGGTTTTTTGGGCTGTATTTCTTTAAAATAAGTGACACTTGTTTTTGATATTTTGTTGATGCAAAGGCATTCAGCCATTAAGTATCCAAATACTTTTTGGGGCCACTGCTTTTATCTTTTGAAACATGAATCTCTGAATTTGGGCATTGTATCCGATTTATTTATTGATATTAAAGGGAGTCAGCAAATTAAACAGTGTGGTAGTTTGAGTTATTACAATTTATCACTAAATGAATCGGGTAGTAATATTGTACCAATAGATTGTGAATTCCAAAATTCACACATACACACAAACACATATCACTTACTACTTTTGTTATCCTTTTATGCAAATTATGTTTTGGGTTTTAGTCATCCCATGGGTGTTTTCTAGCACTGCCGCTGGTGACAGCCTCCTGTACTGACGTTTACTGGGGTGGGAGACCCCATTGGCACAGCGGTGAACTCTAGCCTTTTATTTCAGTGCTACTTAATAATTGAAGACTGGTAGTGTATACAATGTATGATCTACACTGTGTCTCCCTGAGAAAGAGAAACACGGGTTTGGAGTTGAACTATGATAGTTACAAAGCCCCCTTATCGGAGCGCAGCCGCAGGGAAGCGTGGGTGGAGAACACTCGGTGCTGCTCGCTGAGAAATAAACATGACTTCATTAAATTTGCATGTGCTATCTTCTCCCTTTCTCGCTGCCTTTGAATGGTGGGAGGATATATCTGCACTCGTCTTTCCCTTCAAAAAGCACCCGTCACTCTCTTCCTCTCGCCTCTACAGCCTTGTCTGCTTTGAGATGAACAAAGAGAGGAGTCAGTATTTGGGCTATATGGGCTATATGTTCTTAAGTCCGTTTTTTGCATTTCAGTTTTTTTGCAAGGCTGTGTTGTAGTCAACATGGAAGGTAACCATCCATGTAGCAACCATTTTAACTAGGGATGCACGATATTATCAGACCAATATCGGAATTGGCCGATAATGGCTTTAAATGTAAATATCGGCATCGGCCCGATATGAAAAATTATGCCGATATGTCTTGCCGATAAGAGGAATACATTAAGTCACGTGCTCAGGGTGTTCTAGTGATTAGATCACATCAGCATTGTGGCTCATTCTTGAAGCAAAGTTTTGCCTGAATGGTGATTAGATTCACTGTTTTGGATCGCTGCATTTAAACTGAGAATGCACTTACAGAATGACGCGATCGGTGTGTGATAGTCAACAGTAATAGCACGTGCAGCAGCGGCAGCCTCCCCCGGATCCTAAAGCCCGCTCAGTAAGGAGTTTTAATTCCGTACGGGGCGCTGTTGGCCTACTTCTAATAGAATGAAAGCAAAATACAAAAATAATATTTAGACCGTGTTTCTGATTAAATAAAGCAGTAATTGATGCTATAAAATCATGAGCATGTTTTGATTTAAAGGTCAGAAGCTATAGCTTGAATGAACAAAAAAAAAATCACAAACTTGACATTAAATTAAATAATTTTATATATACTGATTATTACATTAATGTGTAATATGTTATATTTTTTAAACAAATTATGAGCTCTAAAATATTTTTAGAATTTTTACAACTCTTTTGCTTTAGACCATTTACAAATGTTAAATCATAATATAAAATGTTAAAGTTACCACTGCATCTTTCCGGGGGGAAAATGCAGTGATTAATGTATAGTTTATGTATTGTTATTTTCAAATCTTCAATGTACTGTCATTATAAAAAAAACGGTTTATTTAATTCTAACAAATAAGTTCTTGTTAAAAACTAACCAAAATTAAAAGTAATTATATATCGGCAAAAATCCAATATCGTGCATCCCTAATTTTATCAAAGGTGGTTGAAACTGACTTATTAGGGACCGATTTGAAAATTAGATTGGATTCAAAAACAGTTGATGAATCTCAAATCCTACGTAAGCCACACTAAACAAGTGTCCTCTGATCCATCAATAGAATTGGATTAACCAGGTTAAATGAAATAGTATTAGATGTAACACTGTCACTTTAGTTGTTTGTAAAAGAAATTCTGCAACAATCCTCCTTACTGTCTTTTTCAATCATTGTGTCTTGTTTTCTGTGGCTATGCGTGAGAACGATCAACCTTTTGAGTTTTTGGTACATTAGCTGTACTCCAAACTCTAGTGAGCTGACTGCTGCCTAGCACACTAGTAGCCACTTCCTGGTGACACGTTCTGCCCAGGATTTCTAAATTGCCTAAAATAACCAGGTGTTGGTTGTTTGCGCTGCGCTGCGCTGATCAATCATTGTATGACATCAAAATACCGCGAGAGCGATTCTAAAGAATGGAACAGTCTACTCTGCTCTATAACTCTCGCAATATTTTGATGTCATACAAAGATCGATCGGTGCAGCGCAAACAACCAACACCTGGTTATTTTAACCACGCAATTTAGAAATCCTGGGCAGAATGTGTCCCCAGGAAGTTGCACGTCTGGTCGCTTTAGCCCAAAGTATACTTCAATTTTGATGTGAATGTTTGTCGTATGCTTGCAGCCAAACACATATACTTTCAAAGTACACTCCATGTGATGACATGCTGCATACTTTTGCTGTTTACCATTTGGGACTAGCTTTACATCTGAAGCGCATCTAAAATATTCCCTAGGTAGGCAGCTCACTAAGTTTTGTAACGGCTGCTGGTCTAAATCTTCGTTTAAATCTTCACGGCTACTAAGCACAAATAACTATCATACGCACAACCACTTAGTCACGCTAAATAGACAGACGGCCTTATTTTTGATCTCATGGTCTCTTCTCTCCAAATCCATTTGAAATAGAGTGCACGTTTCATACAAATACAAACACACGACTGCTCCTCCGTTGTCTCAGTGTACCTGGGGGTTTGTACTCACGTCCAGGATTAGTGGAGACACTAAAGAGGCTTAGCGCTCCTGCCAGTGAGAGCCATAGCAGACCTCAAAACGTTTCCTTCCTGCCCTCCTCTGCTGCACTCCACTCACAGGATCTGCCTGGCAGGTCAAGACTGGGTCAATCCAGGGTTCACAGAGGTCAGGAGATGCCTAGTGAGAGATTAGGATCACAGATCAGCCACAGATCCATTATGTCCTCTACCTCGTCATCCATGTCTGCTTCTACGCTTTCGTATCCATGTCTCTGACAACACTTTATATTCTTAATTTAAATCTGGATAAAATGTTTTAATTATTATTAATCAAGGTTGATTAAAGTAACAAGGATTTCTTGTATCAAGTACCAATCGATTTTGCTTTCCGAATACCATCTGTTTGATGAGCGGTGGCTTATAGTGGTGTAATAGTCCCGCCTTCTCGATAAAAGAGCCAATCGGCAATTGATAAAGTCATCGTATCACTGCAGCTGCTGTTAGAAGCTTTGAGAAGCGCGCTTAGGACTATATATATGCACGTTGGTTTACCTAGACTGGAAAATAAGCTTTTTTGAACACTATTTTATCATATGAAACAACATTTATGGTTTCCCTGTTCAAAGAGATAGGAGCTGCACATGAATGCCCGAGAGGCATTTCAAAAATGGCCACAGAGTGAAATTACTTTCGTAAAGGGACTTTTATGTTGTTTTGCAAATGTAAACAGCTGGGACAAAAAATTAGATCCATTTCAAAATATTGAATCTGTGCCATGTAAATGCTGCCTAGATCTGCCGCTCTCTATTATTGTTGATATTGCCAATAAAAAGTGAAAGCAACTCACTGATCTTAATTTATTTGTTCTTAATTGAGTGTTTTCTTTAATAATTAGATTAAAACATTAAATGCATTATTCACTAAATTGAAATACTTTATTCTGAAATATTTAAAATAGTTTCAAGTTTTTGAAAGACGCCTCTTATGCTCACAAATGCTGCATTTATGTAATCGAAAATAATACTGTTACATGTAATGAAATACTTTTACAATTTTGAATAACTCTTTTCTATTTAAATATATTTATTATATTTTATTTTAAACAGTAATTTATTCTTATGGCAAAGCTGAATTTTCAGCAGCCATTACCCTTTCCTCCTCTCAATGGGCCACTGCTGCAGCCCCTAATCCGGTGGAATTACCCAGTTGCCCCTCTGTTGCCAGAGCATTCTTCACACCTTGTGATGATATTGAGCTTTATTCCTGTGGCTTTCAGGCCTGGCCAACAGCGGCGCAGAGCGAGTGAAGCAGGACGAGGAAAAGAGGCCTTTTGATTGTGGACTGGTGTGACTTTTGTCATGGGTTTGTTATCAATGAATCAGCTCTCCAGGTGAGACGGCTGTCGGCTGTACCTTCGCTCAGGATTCATGGGATATTTGTCTACTGATGTAAACACATTTTGTGAGGCAGTGTAGAGCTAATGCTTTATTTTCAGCTGAATTGTGCTAAATGTTTTTATAAAGTCTGTGCAAAGTCGATTTAAATGTATTGATTTTATTATACAAGTGGTCGAGTTTTGAAACCGTGCAAGTGAAATTGCTGCCCACTGAAAAGGAAATGTGCAAGAAGCAGCATGCAACTTCATGTATTGCGTCTACAGCAGTGACTGGCCTGCTGATACTGGTCCAGGAAGAAGCGTTTCATCTGCATCTACCACAATGACCTCCAACAATGACCTCCAGAAGATCAGAGCTGGCATGAATAAAACATGCCCGATGAATGAGAGCTCCTCTGTAGGGAGATCAGGCCTCTGGGCAGCGCATTAGAAAACCATTTTGGCTTGGCGAGGCGAGCACACGTTCTGTCACGCATCTGCCATGCTCACCTTTTCCTTTATTACTTTTTCATAGCTGAGACCGAGTGTGAGAGGAACATGTCCTTTCAGCATGCGGGACATGTCCTTGGACACACGCTTTCAGTGAAATGACATGAGTGTTTTTAGATGGCAGCCACTGTACAGACCTGTCAAAAGCACACGCATACTAAAAGCTTCCCTGGGTGGCCTGACTGATATGTTGAAGGCTTTTCCACTAAAAGCCTTTGGGATTATTGTTTCTAAACCAGAGAGGGACAATGTTTTTACTGTAGGCTTGCTTTGAAAACAGTAGCATGACTAGGATGCACATTTAGATACCGTTCATGTGTTGCTAGATAATCATACCAACATTGCACCAATCATAGCAGAATGTATCACTTATCAGTGAGTGTTAGTGTTTTTTTTGTGGGTTTTTTTTACATTTTGGTTATTTAATTGTGCATACTCTTCCCCTATTATTATATATAGATTACCCTTTTCACCATTGAACGCTTATTTGGTCTTTAAAAATACCAATTTAATAAAGAATTTAATGTTTAGCGATCTTTAGCAATTCTCAAAATTATTAGTTTTTCCTACTTTAAGTTGTAATGGCTAAATTCTACTACATAATACTACAAGTGAATTTAGCCATTACAACTTAAAGTAGGAAAAACAAATAATTTTGAGAATTGCTAAAGATCCAGTAACTGATTACATGTAATCTAGATTGTGTAATCAGATTACAAAAATTAAGTACTTGTAGGGTATATTAGGTTTTTTTTATATATTAAGGCATTTCATTTTAAAATGCAGATTACAGTTAATTATTATTGATTACATATTATTCACACAATGTCAGTAAATTATTCATAATTTATTAAATTATTCATAATTTATTGATTCTCCCTAATTCCTCTTTTTTTTCCCCCTCTTTTAAATTTTCCTTTCTAAACATCCTACTGTGTGTCATACCATTTTTCTTTGATTATATTCACAAAGCCAGGAAAGAAGGAAATATTTCAAGGAATACATTTTCTTTCTCTTTGCTTTTTTCAATATCAATATGGTACATTTAATGGTCAATTTAAAACAAGTTTGTTTATCTAAAAGTAATCTTAAACTAGTCAGAATACATTACCTAAAATGAGTAACCTAGATTACGCTACTAATTACAGTTTTCATCATGTAATCTGTGATCAGTAATTTACCACAATTTGTAAGTAATCTACCCAGCTCTGTATTTATCCCTTTTAATAACCTGTGAATGTGGATTTTATAAAATGTATTCACCTAATTTGTCAGGTATAAATCTGCAACATGGAGTAACTCCAGATCTTATTTCTATTACGTGTTCACACTGAAGCATTGAACCCACATACTGTGTTTCCGCTCAGCCCAGTCAGTGAATCCTGCAGAGCGCCGCTGATACCCACGTGCCCAGCGGCAGTCACGAGTGAAGCTTTCACTGTTTAATCCTCAACCAGAGAGCCGTGGTTGCAGCACAGCAGCTGAAATCCCTTCCACAAGCCTACGCAATCACTGTTTGGCATCTGCTCTCTGACCGTATGTGGCTTCAGCTGCATCTTTCCAGCTTTTGCCGTGTCCATTTGTGACCTCGGACTGACTCTCTGCCCTCGAGAGTCTGACCAAGCAGTAATTAAGATCAGGAGAATAATGTGAATCTCTCATTTGCATCCCTTTGCTTGAGTCTAAGTGGGTTAAGCCCCGCTAGGTATTAGCCAATAGGAACCTCTGGGCACTTGAACTGGGAGATAATACCCAGCAGCCATAATGCAGCCGAATCTAGACCGAGCTCAGCCAGCCATTATGCCAAAAAATAATGTGTGTGTGAGAGAGAGCTGTATCTACGCCATGGTTGTTTATTCGTGTTTTCACATGTTTGTGTATAGTGACGATATGCGTAATGTGAATATATGAATATCTGGTGAATGATTAGTGACTTTATATAACCGTTCTTCCTCAGTCTTGTCGACTTCTGGGGGCTGGTGTTAATTCACTTACGTGTGTGTCATTTGTAAACCTTCCAGCTATTGTAAACCTCTGTGCTTGCTTTTCTCCTCAGGGCTTTTTCCGAAGGAGCATTCAGAAGAACATGGTGTACACCTGCCACAGAGAGAAGAGCTGTATCATCAACAAGGTCACCCGAAACCGCTGCCAGTACTGCCGGCTGCAGAAGTGCCTGGAAGTGGGCATGTCTAAAGAATGTAAGTGTCTTTGAAGCTGTACTACATGCACTAAAAGTCCCTTAATCATGAATGACTGGACAAGTCATGGAAACTCATTTGTCAAAGGGTGTTGAGACTTACTGTGCACACTTACTAGTGTACAGTACTAACGTTTTGGTACCACGGTACCCCCAAATATGATGGTCCCCTTGCGAGAAACTCCCTTTCTAACATATAAAGGCACCTATATACATTCTTATGTGTAAAGGCCCATTTAAAGTGTAAAAAAAAATTGCATGTTTAAAATATCTGGAATTTACAGTACAGTATTTAAAGTACTGCATCCTTATTATATTTTTGTTATACCGGTATATTAAGCAGCACAACTGTCTTCATTTTTAATAATAAGAAATGTTTCTTGAGCAGCAAATCAGCATATTAGAATGCATTCTGGAGGATCATGTGACACTGAAGAAAATGTATTAAAAACATTTGAAAATGTTTCACAATATTGGTGTTTTCACTATTACATTTTTGATCAAATAAATGCAGCTTTGGTGAGCATCAGAGACTTGTATTGCAATTATACTATTTGTACAACTTTATTTAACCAGGACTGCGTACTACAGCATATGTTTAGTACACTATGCTAGGAAGGCCTCTTGTCAGACATTTGTCTCTCTGGTCCTGCTGTCACCACCTACTGGACAGAGTGCTGAAGTGCTCTGCACGGATGACCAGTGAAATGACATTTGCCAGCATTATTTAAAGCACACTGTTTATTGTCATATTTTATAGTGATGTTAAAGCATGTTTGTGTGACAGGCTTGTGTACAAGCATATAATGAGAAGGTATGCTGTTTTGTTAGATGTGTTTTTGTGCTAGGACAAATTAATATCATGATGAATATATTAATTGTTTTCTCCAAGTCATACAGTAGCGCATTATTATTGCTTTGTCTGATGATCTGATCTGTTGCAGTAGGACGTAATTTAATTCCTTTTGCCTTTAAGAGTAAATATATTTGTAAGTAATCTACCCAGCTCTGTATTTATCCCTTTTAATAACCTGTGAATGTGGATTTTATAAAATGTATTCACCTAATTTGTCAGGTATAAATCTGCAACATGGAGTAACTCCAGATCTTATTTCTATTACGTGTTCACACTGAAGCATTGAACCCACATACTGTGTTTCCGCTCAGCCCAGTCAGTGAATCCTGCAGAGCGCCGCTGATACCCACGTGCCCAGCGGCAGTCACGAGTGAAGCTTTCACTGTTTAATCCTCAGCCAGAGAGCCGTGGTTGCAGCACAGCAGCTGAAATCCCTTCCACAAGCCTACGCAATCACTGTTTGGCATCTGCTCTCTGACCGTATGTGGCTTCAGCTGCATCTTTCCAGCTTTTGCCGTGTCCGTTTGTGACCTCGGACTGACTCTCTGCCCTCGAGAGTCTGACCAAGCAGTAATTAAGATCAGGAGAATAATGTGAATCTCTCATTTGCATCCCTTTGCTTGAGTCTAAGTGGGTTAAGCCCCGCTAGGTATTAGCCAATAGGAACCTCTGGGCACTTGAACTGGGAGATAATACCCAGCAGCCATAATGCAGCCGAATCTAGACCGAGCTCAGCCGGCCATTATGCCAAAAAATAATGTGTGTGTGAGAGAGAGCTGTATCTACGCCATGGTTGTTTATTCGTGTTTTCACATGTTTGTGTATAGTGACGATATGCGTAATGTGAATATATGAATATCTGGTGAATGATTAGTGACTTTATATAACCGTTCTTCCTCAGTCTTGTCGACTTCTGGGGGCTGGTGTTAATTCACTTACGTGTGTGTCATTTGTAAACCTTCCAGCTATTGTAAACCTCTGTGCTTGCTTTTCTCCTCAGGGCTTTTTCCGAAGGAGCATTCAGAAGAACATGGTGTACACCTGCCACAGAGAGAAGAGCTGTATCATCAACAAGGTCACCCGAAACCGCTGCCAGTACTGCCGGCTGCAGAAGTGCCTGGAAGTGGGCATGTCTAAAGAATGTAAGTGTCTTTGAAGCTGTACTACATGCACTAAAAGTCCCTTAATCATGAATGACTGGACAAGTCATGGAAACTCATTTGTCAAAGGGTGTTGAGACTTACTGTGCACACTTACTAGTGTACAGTACTAACGTTTTGGTACCACGGTACCCCCAAATATGATGGTCCCCTTGCGAGAAACTCCCTTTCTAACATATAAAGGCACCTATATACATTCTTATGTGTAAAGGCCCATTTAAAGTGTAAAAAAAATTGCATGTTTAAAATATTATCTGGAATTTACAGTACAGTATTTAAAGTACTGCATCCTTATTATATTTTTGTTATACCGGTATATTAAGCAGCACAACTGTCTTCATTTTTAATAATAAGAAATGTTTCTTGAGCAGCAAATCAGCATATTAGAATGCATTCTGGAGGATCATGTGACACTGAAGAAAATGTATTAAAAACATTTGAAAATGTATTTAAGTAATTTTAAATTGTAATAATATTTCACAATATTGGTGTTTTCACTATTACATTTTTGATCAAATAAATGCAGCTTTGGTGAGCATCAGAGACTTGTATTGCAATTATACTATTTGTACAACTTTATTTAACCAGGACTGCGTACTACAGCATATGTTTAGTACACTATGCTAGGAAGGCCTCTTGTCAGACATTTGTCTCTCTGGTCCTGCTGTCACCACCTACTGGACAGAGTGCTGAAGTGCTCTGCACGGATGACCAGTGAAATGACATTTTCCAGCATTATTTGAAGCACACTGGTGATTGTCTTTGTCATTTCATAGTGATGTTAAAGCATGTTTGTGTGACAGGCTTGTGTACAAGCATATAATGAGAAGGTATGCTGTTTTGTTAGATGTGTTTTTGTGCTAGGACAAATTAATATCATGATGAATATATTAATTGTTTTCTCCAAGTCATACAGTAGCGCATTATTATTGCTTTGTCTGATGATCTGATCTGTTGCAGTAGGACGTAATTTAATTCCTTTTGCCTTTAAGAGTAAATATGTATTTGTATGTACTTTTGTTCTGTTATTAGCATGAAAGTGCGTACACTTTTCTTTCTGTGCTGTTCTGAACAATAGTTAGCTTTTTCTATCATGAAATCTCTGCCCCAGATTTGTTATTTTACATATTTCATTCTCTCCGTCCGGATATGATGGCGCGCTCTTGTCATCATAAAGTTGTTTGCAAGCAGGTTTCGTCTTTTCGCACATGTCGTGTCGTGAAAGATTACCTCCCTGCGTTAATAGTTCTTTAATGGCTCCATTAGATTGTGTTTTCTGAGCCCACGCTGGCACCCAGCTCCCTCTGGAGAAATTAATATGTGGCTATATTTGTATGTACTTTTGTTCTGTTATTAGCATGAAAGTGCGTACACTTTTTTCTTTCTGTGCTGTTCTGAACAATAGTTTGCTTTTTCTATCATGAAATCTCTGCCCCAGATTTGTTATTTTACATATTTCATTCTCTCCGTCCGGATATGATGGCGCGCTCTTGTCATCATAAAGTTGTTTGCAAGCAGGTTTCGTCTTTTCGCACATGTCGTGTCGTGAAAGATTACCTCCCTGCGTTAATAGTTCTTTAATGGCTCCATTAGATTGTGTTTTCTGAGCCCACGCTGGCACCCAGCTCCCTCTGGAGAAATGAATATGTGGCTGTGGGGAGAAGTGAGGGAGAATCATACTTTACCACCCTCTCACTCGCTCCCCTGCGTGTGTGTGGAGGAGGGAGAAGAAGAGCCATGGAGTTATCTTTAGACAAAGGCCTAACCAAAAACCGCAAGAAAACATGAGATAAAGGAGTGATTGAGGCTGTGAGAACAAGAAAACCGAGAGATTGCGAGGTTCCAGGAAAACAGAGACGGAGAAAGGGAAGAAGGGAAAGAGGGAGGAATGCAGGCGCAGAGGAAGAGCCCGTTTAAAGCTCTTTAAAGCGGGCTGATATTTGTGATGTGATTAGATTAGGTTGGATTTTAGTGAAAGCAGAGGTCGTTTGTCACGGTTATTAACAACCACCAACATTCATTTCTCATCTCAGCACGCTACAAACCATCAGCACATCTGTGTGTGTGTGTGTTTACATGCACAATCTTATTTTTACCAGTGAAGTTTGCAATTCTTCAGTGTCATTAATATTTTCTCATCCTAGTTTAATGTGCAAAAACCACTAATTAAACCACTTATACCTCACAGATTTCCCTGAAAAGTGTAAATACTGGGATACTATCAAAAGATTGTTTCAGCAGCCCGACCATCTCTATACAGAAATGTGGATTCAACTGATGGCATGAGATTGACATGGAACTATATTTTTGGTCCCTTAATAGCACAAGTGGGGCTTTATTATCCTAAATCTGGTTGCAATTGGTGCTGAAATGACACACTTCATCTTTGAAAACTTGATGACATGTAAAATCACAAACACTGCTCTTCAAAAGTTTGGGGTCATAAGATATTTTAAAGCATAGCTGTTTTCAAAATCTCATGCTTACCAAAGTTACCTTTCGTCTTTTCGCACATGTCGTGTCATGAAAGATTACCTCCCTGCGTTAATAGTTCTTTAATGGCTCCATTAGATTGTGTTTTCTGAGCCCACGCTGGCACCCAGCTCCCTCTGGAGAAATTAATATGTGGCTGTGGGGAGAAGTGAGGGAGAATCATCCTTTACCACCCTCTCACTCGCTCCCCTGCGTGTGTGTGGAGGAGGGAGAAGAAGAGCCATGGAGTTATCTTTAGACAAAGGAAGGAGTCCTAACCAAAAACCGCAAGAAAACATGAGATAAAGGAGTGATTGAGGCTGTGAGAGCAAGAAAACCGAGAGATTGCGAGGTTCCAGGAAAACAGAGACGGAGAAAGGGAAGAAGGGAAAGAGGGAGGAATGCAGGCGCAGAGGAAGAGCCCGTTTAAAGCTCTTTAAAGCGGGCTGATATTTGTGATGTGATTAGATTAGGTTGGATTTTAGTGAAAGCAGAGGTCGTTTGTCACGGTTATTAACAACCACCAACATTCATTTCTCATCTCTGCACGCTACAAACCATCAGCACATCTGTGTGTGTGTGTGTTTACATGCACAATCTTATTTTTACCAGTGAAGTTTGCAATTCTTCAGTGTCATTAATATTTTCTCATCCTAGTTTAATGTGCAAAAACCACTAATTAAACCACTTATACCTCACAGATTTCCCTGAAAAGTGTAAATACTGGGATACTATCAAAAGATTGTTTCAGCAGCCCGACCATCTCTATACAGAAATGTGGATTCAACTGATGGCATGAGATTGACATGGAACTATATTTTTGGTCCCTTAATAGCACAAGTGGGGCTTTATTATCCTAAATCTGGTTGCAATTGGTGCTGAAATGACACACTTCATCTTTGAAAACTTGATGACATGTAAAATCACAAACACTGCTCTTCAAAAGTTTGGGGTCATAAGATATTTTAAAGCATAGCTGTTTTCAAAATCTCATGCTTACCAAAGTTACCTTTAATCAATAATACAGTAAAAACAATAAAATTGTGGAATATTGATGCATTTCAAAATAAGTTATATCTTTTAATATATTGTAAAGTGTTATATTTGATGGCAAAGCTGAATCATCAGCAGTTTTCAGTGTCACATGATCCTTCAGACGTCAATTTAATATGCTGATTTGCTGCTCAAGAAACATGTATTAATGTTGAAAACAGTTGTGCTTTTTAGGATCCTTTGACTAGAAAGTTCAAATAAATTGATTGGAACGTAAACCTTTTAAGAAAAAAATATGTAAATGGCATTACTGTCCGTTTTGATAAATTTATTCTTCTTGCTGAATAAAAGTGCTAATTTGTTAAGTTTACATGCACAATCTTATTTTTTACCAGTGAAGTTTGCAATTCTTCAGTGTCATTAATATTTTCTCATCCTAGTTTAATGTGCAAAAACCACTAATTAAAGCACTTATACCTCACAGATTTCCCTGAAAAGTGTAAATACTGGGATACTATCAAAAGATTGTTTCAGCAGCCCGACCATCTCTATACAGAAATGTGGATTCAACTGATGGCATGAGATTGACATGGAACTATATTTTTGGCCCCTTAATAGTACAAGTGGGGCTTTATTATCCTAAATCTGGTTGCAATTGGTGCTGAAATGACAAACACTGCTCTTCAAAAGTTTGGGGTCATAAGATATTTTAAAGCATAGCTGTTTTCAAAATCTCATGCTTACCAAAGTTACCTTTAATCAATAATACAGTAAAAACAATAAAATTGTGGGATATTGATGCATTTCAAAATAAGTTATATCTTTTAATATATTGTAAAGTGTTATATTTGATGGCAAAGCTGAATCATCAGCAGTTTTCAGTGTCACATGATCCTTCAGACGTCAATTTAATATGCTGATTTGCTGCTCAAGAAACATGTATTAATGTTGAAAACAGTTGTGCTTTTTAGGATCCTTTGACTAGAAAGTTCAAATAAATTGATTGGAACGTAAACCTTTTAAGAAAAAAATATGTAAATGGCATTACTGTCCGTTTTGATAAATTTATTCTTCTTGCTGAATAAAAGTGCTAATTTGTTAATGTTACTGATTTTTGAATAGTACTGAATGCCTAAAACTGTCTTTTTAAGGGGTAGGTCCAGAGGTGGAAAGAGTACTGAAACAATATACTCAAGTAAAAGTACCATTGCCTTCCAAAAAATGTAGTGTGAGTAGAGTAAAAGTACTTGTCCAAAAAACTACTTGAGTAAGAGTAAAAGAGTAGCCTATTTAAAAGTACTCATGAGTATTGAGTAGTGAGTACTGAGCTGTGGATTCTACCCCCTCATAATAAACGCTGTACACCGCAATTTATATATTGTAAAAACGTTGTACATTCTGTAATTCACATTATCTTATTTGTCATAAAGAATGAAGAGTATCTATCATCCAGCAGTTTTAATTTTGACTGCCAGCTCTTTAAAATACATTAAAACAGCACGGAAACAGTATTCAGTTGAAGAAAAGATGAAAGTTATTCTCAGTACAATCATCCCCATTTAAATCATAAAGTTTGAAAAAATGTGTGTAAGGCCACTGAGACAGCATGCTGTTGTTGCACATTAAATATGAATGTTTAGAACAGTGCAAATACAAACACATAGTTCAGCATCACACACCATGATATGGGTTAAAATTAGACCATTTCTCTCCAAAACGGTGCCAGTTTTGAGCGTTTTGCAATAAAGAAATAAGAATAACTAAACTTGATCATTTATGTTACAATTTTAACATAAATGCACATTGAGCTAGAAGGACGGCAAATTCATGCCATACCTTTTACACATTTACTC
>NW_015505228.1:748029-762964 GCF_001515645.1 Sinocyclocheilus grahami
AAAAAAAGTACAATTACTGATAAAAAAAAAAGACTACTTGTACCGTGAGTATTTGTAATTCGTTACTTCACACCCCTGGGTAGGTCACTATTGGTTTTATGCAAAACCTAATTTTTCCTGTTATCCTGATCTTGCTCGGCATGTAAACACTGTTAATGGTGTTTTGGTGTATTGTTCACATTTATGTTTACATTGACGTCAAAGCCTAAAGGAAAAAGGCGTTTTAAAAATCTTGTTGTAAGCACTTTTCTTGCATTGGTGTGTTTGTATGAGCTAGTCTGTGAGTTACCAGTCTTTTGTTGCTAAACACTTGTATATTGGATGCATGTATAATGCCACTAAATATACATAGTGGGTTTTTTTTCTGTATGACTTTTCTACTATTGTGTAGTTTACTCTGTATTTTTAAGGCAGGTGAATACATGTTTTTAGTGTCACAGAAAGAGAAGGGAAGACCTCAGAGAATCACATCCTTGGAGTTTTCCCTCTTTTTCTGCTTGTTTAGCAATTGAGACTTTCTTACCTAAAGCTCTTTTTGAACTGTCACATCAAAGCACTCGTTTTTTTTTATTCAGCTCTTTTCATCTCTGGAAATACTGCAAGGAATGTATTTCTATAGGTTTGACTTTTTTCTTCTTCCTGTCCTTGCAGCTGTTCGGAACGACCGGAACAAGAGGAAGAAGGAAGAGAAGAAGCAGGAGTGTTCGGAGAGTTACGTCTTAAGTCCTGATACGGAGCAGATGATCGAGCGGGTTAGGAAGGCCCATCAGGAAACCTTCCCCTCGCTGTGCCAGCTGGGCAAATACACCACGGTAAGTCAGAGGCAAAGCAGCTCTGAACAGTTAGGCCCTATATCCATTTTGGAATTGTAGGTAAATAAATCACAAACTAGGCATGGGCCGATTACCAGTTTCAAGGTATACCGCTGTTTGAAAATTTCACCGTTTCAAAACCGCTAATATTTTCCATTATACCGTTCCTGTGGTATGCGCTGTTTTTCATGTCTCCTCAAAGACAAAGTGTAGTGCACCGAGTGCAGTGTAAAGAGTAACACGACCCTCCTCCTGTTGGTGCGAGCGAGCGGTCAGTCACGTGTGTGTGTGTAGGACGGCCGAACTTAAGGAGCTTCCTCTGGAACTTACGCGATCGGCAACTGGCCGTTTTTGTCTTATTTCTACTCGTCTCTGTTCTGGACTTGCACAAACTGCGTTGCAATGCAATCATTTTCCAAAATGTCATTTATGTGAAAATATGAATCCGTAAATGCCCGTTAACACAGGCCAGAGATGCTGAAGACAGATGCACAGAGAAAAATACTGTAGCAGGCAGATCACTCACTGTTCATGATGCACGAACTATTGGAAGAAAATCCTCAATATTGATTTGGGGGTTTATATGAATGTGTTTCTGAGGTTTGGGTTATTAAATCAAATTATGTATATGAAATTATATAACTAAGTGATATGGAATGATATAAATGATATGTATATGAATTATATAACTAAAATGAAATAACTGTGATTACAGATTTAGGTTAAATAAAGATGTCAGTCTTTATTTTTCTT
The DNA here is from genome assembly GCF_001515645.1 of Sinocyclocheilus grahami. Lineage (NCBI taxonomy): Eukaryota > Metazoa > Chordata > Actinopteri > Cypriniformes > Cyprinidae > Sinocyclocheilus > Sinocyclocheilus grahami. Next base: position 749,595 of record NW_015505228.1, read on the forward strand.
CTTTTTAGGAAACAAATCAAAGAAAAAATAAAATTCTACTGTTCCTAATATTCTGTATGTTGCTCAAAAACAAAATAGCAGGAAAAAAAATTTTTTTTTTTTACCCAGTCATTTAAAAATAACACATTTTAGAGCTGTAACGACAATACCGTGATAGTGTGAAACCGTGATATTTTTGCTTAAGGTTATCATACCGTCAAAATCTCATACCGGCCCATGCCCATCACAAACTAAGCAAACATTGTCTCTGTCCTTGAACAGAACAACAGTGCAGAACAGAGGGTCGCTCTAGATGTTGACCTGTGGGACAAGTTCAGTGAACTCTCCACCAAATGCATTATTAAAACGGTGGAGTTCGCCAAGCAGCTGCCGGGCTTCACCACACTCACTATCGCAGATCAGATCACCCTGTTAAAGGCCGCCTGTCTCGACATCCTGGTAAGAGCACAACACACTTACATGTGTTCTTGTGTCTAAAATAGTGCATGAATAGATACATTTCAGAAGTGTGAACTTACCCGTGTCTTTCATTCTCGTCTACAGATTCTGCGAATATGTACGCGCTACACACCAGATCAGGACACCATGACGTTTTCAGACGGTCTGACACTGAACCGCACGCAGATGCACAACGCCGGCTTCGGTCCACTGACGGATCTGGTTTTCGCTTTCGCCAACCAGCTCCTGCCTCTGGAGATGGATGATGCAGAGACTGGGCTTCTCAGCGCCATCTGTCTGCTGTGTGGAGGTACTGCAGCTTTTTGAACCAAATCCAGTCAGTTGCACTTATGGGCCATATTTTAGTTTGTGAATGTCGTTTTCATAAATGTTTCATTCAGTCAGTTATCACATAAAACTTTTTTTTGTTTGTTTATTAATTGTATTTTATTTGTCAGCCCTTCACTTGTGCTTTTACATTACTTGTATTAGAGCTGTCAAAATGGCTGAAAAACTAAATTCGAATTTTGCACTTTAAATATTATCAATATTCAAATTATATTTGAATTTAAAAGGCATAATTTCAGTTGGGGGGGGGGGGGGGGGGTGGCTTTTGGCTTCTCTCCTGAGGCCACAAGAGGGCACATCGAGCAAATTATTACTAATGCACTTTTATTAAAGCAATAAAATAACATGACTATCTGTGAAAAAGTACATAATGTTTATAAACCAAATATAATTAAGTTGCTTAAACAATTATAAACAAAACAGCGTCATGTATGCGTAGTTTAACCCTCAAAGACCGAGACAGCCGCCCGCGGCTATAAATAACTATTGCTCTTAAATGATTAATAACTTTTGAAACGCTAATCCAAACTGAATGCTTTAAAAAGTCACTTTAAAAAGATTCTCCGCTTTTCGGAGGTATCACATTTGTCTCATTTGCATATTCAGAGGCTCCGTAGTGTACGTGATTACGTCGTCGCATTTTGACAACGTTGATTCGTCAGAAGAAACCAATACATGTCGTTCCTCTGAGCCAAACAGGAATGATTGTTGACGCTTAGTCCCACCCCTGTGCCTAGATTGGTTAAAACTGTCCCATATTCAACCAATAAACATAGGTTTTGGTCTTTTGAACCACCAACTAGCTTGTTTCTTTGGACATTTGAACAAACACAAAGTGAAAGTAAAGTCTGCCTGCGTGCATGAAAACAAAATAACACATTTGCATGAGAGAACTTTGAAAGAGCACATAAAAACACACAATAGAATACTTTGACATTAAACAAACCAAAAACAAGGATGAAACAGCGGTACATATTGGATAAAGCGCTGGAATTTAGGTATTCGTGTCGCTAGGCGATGTCCCGTTAAAATCGATTCCGATACAGATACAGCCAGCGGATCGATCCATTTATAATATGTATATTATGTAAATAATTCTTATATAGCTCATAAAGATCATTTGCAAAAAAAATTCTGTTTAACTCTGTAAATTTCTCACTGATTTTGTGTGTAGTTTGTGAATAGTTTGTATTTTTGTTGCCGAAGACAATTTGTGCAATTCTTTTCACTAAATAGCTGCACGGTTTGTGTTTGTTGTTCATACTGAGATTGAAAATATTTATCTGAAAACAAAAAATCTTTTTTTTTTATTTTTTTTTTTTACTTTGTTATTATGTAACACTGTTTCCATTTTCTTTACTCCCTAAACGTTTTTGGACACATCTATATTGTTAGTAAACTAGATGGACCTGTTTTTCACTTAAAAGAGCCTATAACAATATTGTGATAAATGGCTATAACTTGCTTGGAGAATGTTATATGTAGAAGAAATTTATTTGGAAGTGTAAAACACCCAGATACAACTTTCTAAAGAAAAAAAAAATCCAAACTTCAGGAGTATCTGTTTGAGTACACCGTAAAAAACAGCCAATTGTTGCTTGCGTTTTTCTTAAAATTCGGGAAATTCATTCTTAGAGAAAACAAAAGGAAAATTGGGACTTTAAATTAGCTAGACTGAAACTTCAAGTTCTCTTGTTTATAATGATATATGAAACTTGATGCTGACTGCTAGAATAGGTCTGAAAAAACAAAGAAAAGTGCAGACGTGTCAGGTGCCCCAAAAATGTTCTAGGTCGTTAAGGGTTAATACAAAAGTCAATCACCGAGTACTTTTTTCATTTAAAAACATGAGATGCAGTGGGATGGGGAAAAAACATCTCAAGACATGTTTTTTTTAAATGTTCAACTTACATTAATTTTACATGGCTATAAACATGCGGCTCTCTTGTGTGACATGCGAGTGCAACGTTGATAGACTTCCCTCTAGAAAATGTGCAAAATATGTGTTCTGTGTGAATGGCTTGGTTTTAGTTTTGACGTAAACAACATCATCTCCGTATTGATGCTCTCTTTTTCCACAATATTTTGAATGAACAATGCAGCAGAACCAAACATTAAAAAGCAACAACACTTGCATCGTCATTGCGTTTCGTGTGCCACTGATAAGGCTGCCTGACGCACACCTAAAATTCGAATGCAAAAACTTTTAATAATAATTAAAATTGCATTAAATTTTTAGGTGTCCATCAGGCCGCCTTATCAGTGGCGCACAAAACGTGTTTTGTTAGCTCAGGGGTAGGCAAGTTCGGTCCTAGAGAGCCTAATCAGTGTCTTCAGGATTACTAAGACTATAGACAGGTGAGGTTTTTATTTTTTTTTTTTTTTCAGGGTTGGAGCTGAACTCTGCAGGACTGCGCGGCTCTCTAGAACCGAACTTGCCTACACCTGTGTTAGCCTATTTAATGTTTTGTTAGCGTATAGGCTGTTAGCCTAATGTGAATTTTTCTTAAATTCGACGAATATTTGAAATTCACATTTTTATTTGACAGCCCTGACTTGTGTACCAAAGTATATCATCCAATGCTGGCCTTTTTATTGTTTGTATTTTTGTTTTTCAATTTGATATCAATTTGACAATGTTGGTTTTAGTTTTTATATATATATATGCATGTCACTCTTTGTTAGCTGATGTTTTAAAACACTGCACTTGTGCTCAGATCGCCAGGATCTGGAGCAGTCGGATAAGGTGGATGTGCTTCAGGAGCCGCTGCTGGAGGCCCTAAAGATCTACGTGAGAAAGAGGAGGCCTCATAAACCACACATGTTCCCCAAGATGCTGATGAAGATCACAGACCTGAGGAGTATCAGCGCTAAAGGTGACATTCACAGTCACTCTTTGAACATCAAGCCTGAATCAACCAGAATCCATTCTAACATAATTTTTTGTATTTCTCAATCAGGAGCCGAGCGAGTAATAACGCTGAAAATGGAGATTCCCGGCTCCATGCCTCCACTCATTCAGGAGATGCTGGAGAATTCGGAGGGTCTGGAGGGTGGCGGTGGGGCGAGAGGAGGAGGAGGTGGAGGAAAAGGAGCGCCACCAGGAAGCTGCAGCCCCAGTTTGTCTCCCAGCTCGGCACACAGCAGCCCCTCAGCTCACTCTCCCTGAGTCTCACCCCCAGACAAGGCTCCGTACGGAACGAAACTGGTTCCAAACCAGAAATAAGCCACAGCCGACCAGCGCCAGAAACCAGAATTCCGGTAGACTTTAATCTGGGCTGACCGGACCCGAACAGTTAATCTGGCCGGCTTTCATTAGCTGAAGACCAATTGAGTTACACACAGGCCGAGCCTGCTCAAAACTCACACTGTCATTAAAACCACCAGTGATTCAGTGACTACCAGAGCCCTGCAGCTTTTCACGTATCGGTGATCTATGAAGACGGCAGAACAAATGCCCCGTGTGTGCAGAAGCGGCTCTTTTCTGTGTCTTCCTAGCTCTGCTCCCATCACACAAACTGTGAAGGCCCAGATAAGCTCTCCTTATCTGAGGGACGCTTTCTCTTGAGCCTGTGACGTTATACATTTCAATCCCTTAAAAGCAAGCTAAAGGACATTAGGACGTCAAATGTCCACAAGTCAGGGACATTTTGAACTTTCCAGCTGTTTTGGTTCTGTTTCTTTGTTTTCTTACAAAAGGATATATGAATATATGAAATCTATATTGACCGAAAAATGAGATTTGAATTTTGTGTCTTAGGTGGAATGCAGAACAGTTCTTATCTTTTCTCTCTCTCACTTTTCTCAAGAGTTAAACACAGTTATGGTCGACCCACTGTTATGTTCACTCCAAGACCTGTTCACGTCATGCACAAGGGCACGTCACACTAGCACTGAAAATCATGCGATGGGGTTAAAATGCAATTTTGTTCAGTGAGGAAATGATTTGGAGACGTATTCACAATGGTCAACTTGGCAGTTGTGGCAAAGAAATGAAAGATCTCATGTAAACAAGCAGCTTGTGATTGATGATGATGTGTTTGAGATCTCAGAGCGGTAAATGCCTTTGTGTAATGTGTATCTTTTTAATATTGTTTCTTAATTTACTCTTTAATTTTTGTAATTGTCAACTGTCGAAAGACAGAGACCCCCTCTACACAGTATTAGCAGATTATAAAATAAAAAGGAGATTTCCAAACATAATGACTCACAAAGAATGCAAGATGTATTTTTAGCGCCCACAAGAAAAACACGTCATTTCAAAAGTATTGAGAATGTTGTAACTGAGCATTTAAAACAGAACGTCATGCCTTTTTTTTGCCTGCACCTCAGTTTGTGGTAGATTTGTTCCTAATCATCTCTGTCACGTGTGTGCTGAGATGCGTCCACTGCCGCATCCTTCTCCTCTGTATCTTACAACATCACTGCCTCTGCTCTCCTGCAACAATCATTGAACAATTGTCAACAACAACACTGCCTCTGTGTGACAATCACTTTAAGTAAAGCTCACAAACAACTCTGCCTCTGTAACACACACTGATCCGCGCCAGACATCTGGGTTTAGGAGACCGCTAGCCTCGTTTTTTTTAAGTCTAAAAGCATCAAATAAGTACTGATTTCACAATTATGGTTTCCTAGAAATGCTTTAAGGTAAGACCTTGTATCGATATTTCTGATAATGTAGCATTCTTTTGTTTTAAATGAAATTAGTCTTATCTGAACCACCAGAGACATTTTGTCATTATTAACTCCTCATTTTATTCCTAACCATATGTACTTTCTATTGTGTGTGTGTGTGTGTTCTGCACAAGAAAGTCAGTCATACAGAGGTTTGGAATAACGTGTTTTTTTGGCAGAATTGTCCCTTTAAATAAAACAATCGCTCGATAAAATGAATGCGTTTAGGAAGCTCCATACAATCCAGTTCTGGTGGATCAGTGTCGGCATATCATTATTGTACCAGTTTACAACAGCTCTGCCTCTGCATCACGTCTGCTGAACCTGTTGTCACGAACCTCTGACTTCCTCTTTAACATGTTCCTGAGGGTGGAGTGTGAACCATTTCACTGCAACTATGCACACGACATGCACAGAGCTCCAGTCTATTCAGTCGCTCAGTACTGCCCGTTTCAGTTGATTCTGCATTCAAAGGTTCATCGCTTTTGAGCCATACTGCGTCACAGACCTCCATGGGCCTCTAGATCTACACGATGTACAGCACAAACCCTGTACTGCTTTAACAGTTGTTATACAGTCAAACGCACAAAAATGTTTCTGTTGTTTCAGGTGATCATAAAAGTAATGTTTAATAAAGACTTCTGTTTTGTGTGTTTCTGACCATGCTGGGTTTTTGTGAATATTTTTTTATCCTTCCCCACAAAGCTGTGGTTTCCTTGTTTCTTTGAGAATTTAAAATATTCTCAGGGTCTGACCACATCAACACAGTTTGTGTTTAGATGTTTTTTCCCCATATCACAGAATATTATGTATAACAATATTGTGCATTGTTTCTGCAAAATTACAACCAAATTTAGTACAGTTATGAGTAATATTATAGGATACTTATTTTTAGCTTTATCGCTATCAATTCTAAACCTAGATTAAATAAATTCATAACATGAATAATGAACCGCTCCACAACTGATTAATAATATACACTGTGTGAAGTACACTAATTTGTGTGGTAGTAGTCTGGTACAAACGCATTTGTGGCTTGATTGTTAATTTAATACATGAACATAAGGTGGACAATTTCCAATGGCTTTGCGGGCTGATAAAAAATGGGGGAAACATGTTCGTAAATTGCTGCCATGCATGAAAAAGTGGCCGTATAACATGTCTTGGTTCACCGAAAATATCTTCCTATGATGGCATCTTCCTGTTCAATAACGCCATCTTCTTCCTCTCTGACACCCAAGTGTACTATCAGCCGTACTGCAGTGTTGTTCAGCACTAAACTGTTACCTATTTTGGGAAGTAAAGAGCAGGCCGATGCTTGATTGGTAAATGTGCATCTTTCACTTCTCTAATGTGCACACCATTATACTGGCAACACTGTCAAAATCTGTTGCTCTGTATCCATGTCATTGCCTGGATGGGTCAGTGGATAACTGCTGTCTGCATGTGTCTCTTCTGATACTGAAAGCATGTTATGAAAATGAAACATTGCAAATAGCAATCAGATAAACAAAAATATGCAGCCTTGAGGACATTTCAAGCAGTCTCATTTAAAGAAACAACTTGTGTAAAGAAGACCAAAGTCAGCTGACAGGCAGCTCATTTTTTGCACAAAATAAAAGTTTAGTGCTAACTGACTAGCATGTTCAGGAGGTTGTGGCATGTACAGGAGGGTAGCAGGTATTTTTTCAGAGCTTTTAGTGGTCACACGCAGCATCATTTCTAAAAAGAGTCATAAAACTTCCTGTTATCATTTACAAAGAGCAATTTGATGTCAATATATAGAAGCACCACTGAAATCCTGTGAACATAAAATAATACTGAGCCGTTCTCACTGAAAGAAAATAGTGAAATACATAAATTATCTATATCATTTTCTAATTGAGGAAAAATTAAATATGCTCCTTATTAATACTGTGAGAATTATTTATATAATTTGCATTACCTATATTTTGGGTGCCTGCAAATATTTATTCTTAAACATCTTTCTACAATAGCAAAACACTTTTTTTTCAATGTACTTTGGATTACAATATGCAAGATGTGCTCCATAATAACCAGAATGAAGAGAACGCTGAGGATGACTATGAGCTTGTAGATATGGATGATGGTGATCATGAAGATGTAAACTCTGACTCTGATCAGGATTATGTTAATGTAGATCAGGATGACTCTGAACCAGACTACATCAATGTGGAAACAGACGATTCAGAAAAAGACTATGTCAATGTCGATCTTACAGAACACAGAAGTACACTGGGCAATAACTATGAAGATTTATGAAAGCTATTTAATTATTAATTTCTATAAGTGTGTGCTATCTGCCTTCCATAACGACTGCTCAGTGGTTTATAGTCAAAAACACCACAGTACCCAATTCATTTTAAGTTTAAACAAACAGCTTCACATCTGCTTGTACTCTGTACAATGATGATATTTCATCTTTGCATCTACAAAATGACACTTCCTCAAATCTTTCTCACAGCTTTATCCGCGTTAAAAAAAAGAAAACAGCTATTCTCAGAATCAATACCACAAATTCAGCATGATTTCACATTAAGTGCTAAACTTAAAGCCCATTTCCAAGTACTATAAATTTGAGCATATATGGTTTATAGAAACTCTCAAACAGTTTCACTTTTGTTGCAGAAACCACTTGATATGCAGTAGTCATATATATGTAGTCATTTTTTATAGATTAAAAAAAAAGACAACATTTTGTGTGGGACATTAGCTTTATCACATTTTCCATCAATGAAGAAACATGCATTTTACCACACAGTAATGCTGGAGTTGCAGCATCTGGAAAGAGCTGATTAATGTAAATTCGAGCAGCAGTGCCAAACCCTGCTCCCTTCCTGAAGACTTCAGTTCCAGCTCTTTAGCACACACATGCCTGTTATTTTCATGCAATCCATTTGTGACCCTGGACCACAAAATCAGCCATAAGGGTCAATTTTTTCGAAATTGAGATTTATACATAATCTGAAAGCTGAACAAATAAGCTTTCCGTTGATGTATGGTTTGTTAGGATATGACAATATTTGGCCGAGATACAACTAAAATTCATTTAAAATTTTGAAAATCTAGAATCTGAGGGTGCAAAAAAATCTAAATTCTGAGAAAATCACCTTTAAAGTTGTCAAAATGAAGTTCTTAGCAATGCATATTACTAATCAAAAATTAAGTTTTGATATATTTGCGGTAGGAAATTTACTACATATCTTCATGGAACATGATCGTTCCTTAATAGCCTAATGATTTTTGGCATAAAAGAAAAATCGATCATTTTGACCCATACAATGTATTTTTGGCTATTGCTAAAAATATACCCCAGCGACTTAAGACTGGTTTTGTGCTCCAGGGTCACATATAATTCATGAGCATCTAGATTAGCTGGTTTGATTAGAATTGGAGCTAAACCGCAGGATGGGAGTCCTCCGGGAGCAGGGTTGGCTACACCTGAACCAGAACCAGAACCATTCCTGAAAAAATAGTTAGGGTCACATCATTACTATCACTTCTATAAAAACTATTTATGGTGTGTCCAGTTTAAGGGCAATAGACTGATTGACAGATCAGTTCCTAACACACACAGCGTACGTTTCTGTTCTTACCAAAGCATCATCAGCTCTTCTCACTAATCAGGAAGTAACATCTTAATTCATGTCCATTTTGAAAGAACGCAAGCATCGCAATGCCAAGACCTTCTCTTCTCACTTTGATATTGGGTAAACTCAATTTTTAATTCTTGCAATTTCTATTTTTCATAACAGATGGAGATTGAAGATGAAAATTTTATTGATTATAGTCTTCCTATATCACTGCACGTTGCAATGTTATTATCACAATATTTCATCCTTAAAACAGTTTAGTTAAAGACTGACTTATGATTTAAATGGTTGTGTAATCTTTTTATCATTGCGTTGTTGTTTCTCAGACTTTCACTGAGCTGTTACACTTGTTTGTTTGTTTTTGTTTTTTTCTGAAACTATTTGCTAATACCAGAAAGTAAACTGATACATGTTGATATATCTGTATGTGTGAGGTAGACTAGTGTGGGTGCTGGTGGAAATTGAGCAGACATAAGTCGTCCGGTCAGAGACGAAGTACACTTTAATGGTTTAAGACTTGTAGAGGTTTACAGTCCTTGAATTTGGTTGAGTGAATTACTGTAGTACAGGTAGCAGAGAGTATGGCAGAGTAGTTTGGAGTGTAGCTTAGTATGAGTGGTTCTAAACAAACAGAAATAACAATAACCAATTAGTAATTAAATATAAACTCACTCTGTTACTTATAATATATATACTTAAACATAATAGCAATATAGCATAGTAGCAAATTAGTGATATAACGATCGATTCAGACATGTACAGACTAGATTAGCACTAGTGAAACTGGCATCGGAAGAACCGATAAATATGGCTTAAATACCACAAACAATCTCACTTATTCAGTAAATAATAATATACACATACTCAAAGTGACTTAAAGTTTACAATATTATACACCAATATCACTATTTAACCATCTCTCATATGCATTCACTGGCTCCGTGTGGATGATGCAATACACAATGCGTGTGGCGCACATATAGGTGCATCTCAATAAATTAGAATGTCGTGGAAAAGTTTATTTCTTTCAGTAATTCAACTCAAATTGTGAAACTTGTGTATTAAATTCAATGCACACAGACTGAAGTAGTTTAAGTCTTTGGTTCTTTTAATTGTGATGATTTTGGCTCACATTTCACAAAAACAAAATAAAAGTTTAGTGCTAACTGACTAGCATGTTCAGGAGGTTGTGGCATGTACAGGAGGGTAGCAGGTATTTTTTCAGAGCTTTTAGTGGTCACACGCAGCATAATTTCTAAAAAGAGTCATAAAACTTCCTGTTATCATTTACAAAGAGCAATTTGATGTCAATATATAGAAGCACCACTGAAATCCTGTGAACATAAAATAATACTGAGCCGTTCTCACTGAAAGAAAATAGTGAAATACATAAATTATCTATATCATTTTCTAATTGAGGAAAAATTAAATATGCTCCTTATTAATACTGTGAGAATTATTTATATAATTTGCATTACCTATATTTTGGGTGCCTGCAAATATTTATTCTTAAACATCTTTCTACAATAGCAAAACACTTTTTTTTCAATGTACTTTGGATTACAATATGCAAGATGTGCTCCATAATAACCAGAATGAAGAGAACGCTGGGGATGACTATGAGCTTGTAGATATGGATGATGGTGATCATGAAGATGTAAACTCTGACTCTGATCAGGATTATGTTAATGTAGATCTGGATGACTCTGAACCAGACTACATCAATGTGGAAACAGACGATTCAGAAAAAGACTATGTCAATGTCGATCTTACAGAACACAGAAGTACACTGGGCAATAACTATGAAGATTTATGAAAGCTATTTAATTATTAATTTCTATAAGTGTGTGCTATCTGCCTTCCATAACGACTGCTCAGTGGTTTATAGTCAAAAACACCACAGTACCCAATTCATTTTAAGTTTAAACAAACAGCTTCACATCTGCTTGTACTCTGTACAATGATGATATTTCATCTTTGCATCTACAAAATGACACTTCCTCAAATCTTTCTCACAGCTTTATCCGCGTTAAAAAAAAGAAAACAGCTATTCTCAGAATCAATACCACAAATTCAGCATGATTTCACATTAAGTGCTAAACTTAAAGCCCATTTCCAAGTACTATAAATTTGAGCATATATGGTTTATAGAAACTCTCAAACAGTTTCACTTTTGTTGCAGAAACCACTTGATATGCAGTAGTCATATATATGAAGTAGTCATTTTTTATAGATTAAAAAAAAAGACAACATTTTGTGTGGGACATTAGCTTTATCACATTTTCCATCAATGAAGAAACATGCATTTTACCACACAGTAATGCTGTAGTTGCAGCATCTGGAAAGAGCTGATTAATGTAAATTCGAGCAGCAGTGCCAAACCCTGCTCCCTTCCTGAAGACTTCAGTTCCAGCTCTTTAGCACACACATGCCTGTTATTTTCATGCAATCCATTTGTGACCCTGGACCACAAAATCAGCCATAAGGGTCAATTTTTTCGAAATTGAGATTTATACATAATCTGAAAGCTGAATAAATAAGCTTTCCGTTGATGTATGGTTTGTTAGGATATGACAATATTTGGCCGAGATACAACTAAAATTCATTTAAAATTTTGAAAATCTAGAATCTGAGGGTGCAAAAAAATCTAAATTCTGAGAAAATCACCTTTAAAGTTGTCAAAATGAAGTTCTTAGCAATGCATATTACTAATCAAAAATTAAGTTTTGATATATTTGCGGTAGGAAATTTACTACATATCTTCATGGAACATGATCGTTCCTTAATAGCCTAATGATTTTTGGCATAAAAGAAAAATCGATCATTTTGACCCATACAATGTATTTTTGGCTATTGCTAAAAATATACCCCAGCGACTTAAGACTGGTTTTGTGCTCCAGGGTCACATATAATTCATGAGCATCTAGATTAGCTGGTTTGATTAGAATTGGAGCTAAACCGCAGGATGGGAGTCCTCCGGGAGCAGGGTTGGCTACACCTGAACCAGAACCAGAACCATTCCTGAAAAAATAGTTAGGGTCACATCATTACTATCACTTCTATAAAAACTATTTATGGTGTGTCCAGTTTAAGGGCAATAGACTGATTGACAGATCAGTTCCTAACACACACAGCGTACGTTTCTGTTCTTACCAAAGCATCATCAGCTCTTCTCACTAATCAGGAAGTAACATCTTAATTCATGCCCATTTTGAAAGAACGCAAGCATCGCAATGCCAAGACCTTCTCTTCTCACTTTGATATTGGGTAAACTCAATTTTTAATTCTTGCAATTTCTATTTTTCATAACAGATGGAGATTAAAGATGAAAATTTTATTGATTATAGTCTTCCTATATCACTGCACGTTGCAATGTTATTATCACAATATTTCATCCTTAAAACAGTTTAGTTAAAGACTGACTTATGATTTAAATGGTTGTGTAATCTTTTTATCATTGCGTTGTTGTTTCTCAGACTTTCACTGAGCTGTTACACTTGTTTGTTTGTTTTTGTTTTTTTCTGAAACTATTTGCTAATACCAGAAAGTAAACTGATACATGTTGATATATCTGTATGTGTGAGGTAGACTAGTGTGGGTGCTGGTGGAAATTGAGCAGACATAAGTCGTCCGGTCAGAGACGAAGTACACTTTAATGGTTTAAGACTTGTAGAGGTTTACAGTCCTTGAATTTGGTTGAGTGAATTACTGTAGTACAGGTAGCAGAGAGTATGGCAGAGTAGTTTGGAGTGTAGCTTAGTATGAGTGGTTCTAAACAAACAGAAATAACAATAACCAATTAGTAATTAAATATAAACTCACTCTGTTACTTATAATATATATACTTAAACATAATAGCAATATAGCATAGTAGCAAATTAGTGATATAACGATCGATTCAGACATGTACAGACTAGATTAGCACTAGTGAAACTGGCATCGGAAGAACCGATAAATATGGCTTAAATACCACAAACAATCTCACTTATTCAGTAAATAATAATATACACATACTCAAAGTGACTTAAAGTTTACAATATTATACACCAATATCACTATTTAACCATCTCTCATATGCATTCACTGGCTCCGTGTGGATGATGCAATACACAATGCGTGTGGCGCACATATAGGTGCATCTCAATAAATTAGAATGTCGTGGAAAAGTTTATTTCTTTCAGTAATTCAACTCAAATTGTGAAACTTGTGTATTAAATTCAATGCACACAGACTGAAGTAGTTTAAGTCTTTGGTTCTTTTAATTGTGATGATTTTGGCTCACATTTCACAAAA